>NC_085139.1:179154596-179272242 GCF_024139115.2 Armigeres subalbatus | reverse complement strand
GTGAAGTTGCGCTATCGGTCTTCCGGCAATGACTGCGCATATTCTACTGATATGAGGAGGTTTTTGTTATCGATCTCAATCTACAGGATACAGTTTGAATTGATTTTAAATGGCTTTCGAATAAAAACGGTGTTAGTGATACTTCGCTTTTTCTAGATAGAAGAATACATAGGTTTGTTTATCATCTATTATTTAATATAGTGACCCAAAACGATTCTGATTGTCCTCAGATTTGAATTCTCAATCATTGAATATTATTAATTGAGTGTTTAATCATATCCGTTCATCACTATCTCAATTACAAGGATTCTTGTTTATCAATGAGTTATGATGAATGTATTATAATTCTGAAAAAACTTATTGATCAAGTTTTGATAATGAAAATTTTATTTCTAAATTTTATTTAGTACATAATATATGCATGGCGACCAAAGCATTCGGAGCCTACTTTCAAGAGCCTTGATTGGAAGCCTCCTTTCAAGAGACTCGGAAGTCCTTTCAAGAGCATGAATGAGCAGGATAACCTACAATTCAGAGTTGCTACTCCGTGATTGACTAGAACTTGCGAATTGCACAGGAACCAATTGAGAGCTGTTTAGCTATCATTCTCAATGTGCAAATTTCGGAAATTCAATGCATTTACTAAGTCAATTACGGCGCGGCCAGTCCTTACGGTCATCAAGGAAGGAAGGATTATTAGTTCAACTCTCGTTGCTACTAGAGACCTATCTCACTCCACGATAGTCTTAGGATAGGATATTGTGTTAGTATGAAGGATGTATTATCTGGATTCACTTTGGTAAGTGATGCGATCTATGGATAGGAATATATGAATGAGAATTAGAAGTACTAGAGTAATGAGAAAGTATTAAAGTGAATTCTAATGGGATTCATTTTTACAATTAGAATTTGAATGCTATTTGATTCTAATACCACGCACACGTCTTATACCATCGCACTCCGCACATCAACCTCACACATTCTTACTTGTATGAGGCCTGCACGAGCATAGCGACTCATATAGTATCTGTATGCGGGTACAAATGAATACCAATCTATTTTTACAAAATGTATTTACTGCTACTAAGTAACAGGCAGCTTTTATAACAATTCTATATTTAGAATCATACTTGCTAGCAATGAGAATTTGATTTGCAAAGAGATTGAGTTATTATTATTGAAATTATCTAATAGGAAATGGAAAGGCCAGGATCAAACCTTAATCTCCTGCTTATGAGGAGAAGCAGTGACACAAGGCCACTAGCACCCTTTCGAAGCCTCTTCAAGAGGCTCAAGCCTTTCAAGACTGAAGCCTCAAGGCTCAGCCTCTTCAAGCTGAGCCCTTTCAAGGCCAGCCTCCTTCAAGAGGCTGGCCTCCTTCAGAGGCCCGGCTCCTCTCAGAGGCCCGAAGCCCTTCAAGAGGCCGAGCCTCCTTCAGAGGCCTGAAGCCTCCTTCAAGGCCAGCCTCCTTTCAGGCTCAGGCCTCCTTCAAGAGGCTCAGCCCCTTCAAGAGGCCCGGAAGCCTCCTTTCAAGAGGCTCAGCCTCCTTCAAGAGGCCCGAAGCCCTTCAAGAGGCCCAGCCCCTCAAGAGGCCCGGAAGCCTCCTTCAAGAGGCTCAGCCTCTGAGGCCGCTCCTTCAAGAGGCCTGAAGCCTCTAAGAGGCCTCGGCCTCCTTCAAGAGGCCTGAAGCCTCCTTCAAGAGGCTCAAGCCTCCTCCAAGAGGCCCAAGCCCTTCAAGAGGCCTCAGCCTCCTCAAGAGGCCTGGCCTCCTTCAAGAGGCCTGGAAGCCTCCTTCAAGAGGTGGCCTGGAAGCCCTTCAAGAGGCCTGAAGCCTCCTTTCGAGGCCCGAAAGCCTCCTTTCAAGAGGCTCCAGCCTCCTTCAAGAGGCCCGAAGCCTCCCTTCAAGAGGCCTCGGAAGGCCCTCTAAGAGGCCTCAGCCTTCAAGGCCTGAAGCCTCCTCAAGAGGCCCCGGAAGCCCTCTCAAGAGGGCTCAGCCTCCTTCAAGAGGCCTGGGCCTCCCTTCAAGAGGCCCGGGCCCTCTCAAGAGGCCTGGAAGCCCCTTCAAGAGGCTCAGCCCCTTCAAGAGGCCTGGAAGCCCTCCAGGCCTGAAGCCTCCTCAAGAGGCTCAGCCCTTTCAAGAGGCTCCCGGCCTCTTCAAGAGCAGCCTGAAGCCTCCTTCAAGAGGCCTGAAGCCTCCTTCAAGAGGCCCGGAAGCCTCCTTTCAAGAGGCCCGGCCCTTCAAGAGGCTCAAGCCTCCTTCAAGAGGCCTGGCCTCCTTCAAGAGGCCCAGCTCCTTCAAGAGGCTCAGCCTTCAAGAGGCCTGAAGCCTTCAAGAGGCTGGCCTCCTTTCAAGAGGCTCAAGCCTCCTTTCAAGAGGCTCAAGCCTCCTTCAAGAGGCTCGAAGCTCCTTCAAGAGGCCTCGGAAGCCTTTCAAGAGGCTCTCCTTCAAGAGGCCTCAAGCCTCTTTCAAGAGGCTCGGCTCTTCAAGAGGCTCGGCCTCCTTTCAAGAGACTCGAAGCCTCCTTTCAAGAGGCTCGAAGCTTCCTGCTTTACTCTTTGAGTTATACGAGAAACTGACAAATTAGGAACTTGGCCAAAACTGATACAGATAACTACCAAAAATAAATATGCAAAATACTTTAGGCATAACTTATTCCAGTATAATATACCAAACGCATAACAAATTATTATCTGCTACCAAATTATTTTTTTCATTTTACCTCTTATGGCACCGTTAATGCAACATTCGTTATCGAGGTCGTCACGTTCGCTGGGGTAGCTAAACTCGGCATGGCACCTTTAAACTCGCAATTCTGGTGTTCCTTTTATGGCCTTTTGATCACCTCATCACTAAACGGCCAGCTTGTTATTTGGCGAAGCACCGCCTGTCAAGCACCGCCTGGCATAAAACAATTATGTTGCAACGTGGGCCTCATCTGCCTCCGCCAGTATCAGGCCATTAGGTCGTTGGGCCATAATCAGGTTCAAATGGTCGTTGGGCTAAATTGTCACTTATTACTTCTCAATTCTAACTTTCAGTTCTCACCACTCACATCTCACTTTCAACTCATTATAACGTTCAATTATCGTACCGCCATCGGGGTGGCGTGGTGAGAATGGTCATCGCTCTCACCGGCTGCTGGTCTGGAGGTCGTTGAGCAAAATCGTTCAAAAGGTCTTTATATTCTAGTCTTGCCCTTAGATACATTTAATCCATTCTACAAGCATTTTAAGTAGTCGAAACAGAGACCCATTCTATCCCCATTTGACCCATTGTCACCCGACGACGAGCCTCATTATACAGAGTTCATTATCAATTTGTCGATCCTAGACAGTAGGCAGATAATTTTATCATTCTTATTTGTTCCTTTTCTAGATACGTTGACGTTGTCACATCGTGCTATCACAGTGACTCGAGTAAAACGAAGAGCATTTCAGTGTAATAACAGTTGTTTAAAAAATACGTCATGGAAAACAAATGACCAAAAGTGCTCTTACATCGCACTCCCAGTCTGGATTTCAAATGCATATCATACATAGTAATGGTGATGGAACGCTAGTGATACTCATTTCTCTTTTAAAACCTCTACTCAGTCTTTTCTACAAGCATTCTAAGAGTTGAACAGTGACCCATTCTCACCCCGACGACGGTATTTTGATTTGTTTTCTGACAATACTACAAGTTTAGAAATACTGAAAAATATTCAGACTTTATTAAATTATCTATTTATTGAGGTGGTTCAATATCACTGGAAGCCCCGATGATGGTTTAGCATTAACAAAAAACATTGTATTACAAAACTCACACTCATAGCTATCTTTACTCGTTAAAAATATAACTCGAAGGATATGCTTGATACATGAAAATTAAGCTCTAAAGCCATGATTAGTCCTTTATAACCCAGTAATGGCATTTTACTTCATAATTACACAGCAAATAATTTTGAAAATTCAACGACATGTAAAATTGCAGCTTATCCCATCAAACGAATTAACATTCGATATTATATTAAACTAGCTTTACGTACCCGGCCTTGCTCGGAATTTCCAGTTTGGTTTGCAGTTTTCTTTTAAAATCGGAAAATGATAAAACCAATTGATCAACAGGTAATTGTGTTTAGTTATTCATACTTTATCATTTTGATTAAAGGCTTTTGAAACATTGACTAATTTTAAGAAGGGATCGTGGGTTTGAAAAGCCTTATTCTGGGCAAACGACTTTTTCTAAGGAAGGAAAAACATCCATCGACGCCATATTCCGGGCAAACGCATATTTTTAAAGAAGGGATCACACCCACCATTACCTTATTGCGAGCAAATGCCTACTTTTGAAGAAGCAATCACATCCACCATTCAGAAGGAAACACATCAATCATTGCTTTTCTCTGGGCATACCATTATTCCGATGAAGGGAAACAATTATCATTGTTTTATACCCAGCAAATACTTGCTTTCTATGCAAGATTTTTCTGATGGTGTTCTTAATTATCCCAAATGCCTTCATGTCGAATGACCTTAGGCCAAATAGGTGTTAATGGCTCTTACATCTTGATATGTCATTTTCAGGAAATGTCAATTCTGGGATATGTATCGTAAGAATTATGGGAAATATCATTTCGTTAAAGTATTTTGGAAATGTTATTACCGGGAAAATGTTATTGTCAGATTTGCTATTTTTAAGGTATTCGGGCAATTTGTTCTCGGAGCATTGTACAATGTCAAAGAACTTCGGATGTACTAAATAAGAGGGATTTTAAATTAAGTCGTTTTCTAAGCAATACCCAACCCCAACATACAAACATACATACAAACATTAGTGATTTAGTGTATTTTCACGACTTAAACAACGATTGTTTTTGTTATGACGACTTGCCTACATATTATTGTGTCGTGCAACAGCAGTGTCTACCAAAGTCCCTACGCTCAATTACAATGTTTAAACTATTATGGCGCTATGTGAAACGGCAACTTATACGAAAACGGTAGACTGTTTCACCTTGAAAAGGCCAAAAATCTAGCGAAACTCGGCAAACAAACGAATCGTTTTGACTAAATTAGACTGAGAAAGCCACACAATAAAACACCAAATCTTCCAGTCGTATTTCTTTTGACAAACATTAAGTTTTATATATATAGAAGAAGATAGATAGATAGATAGATAGATAGATAGATTTGATTTTTACAAGCAAGCACCATTTTCATTTATTTTGATTTAAAAGAATAGTGAGATCGATTGAATGTTACGTTTATTTGAATGCTCCAAATATGTGCATGAAAATACATTTAAAATCACAACATATTTTTATCTGTGTAGTACGATTAGATTGTGGTCACAGCATCATATTATTCGAAATGCGGTCTTACATAAATATGCCCATTGGAGAATGCTCGGGCACTACTATGTTTTGGAGCATGGAAACTAGAAAAGCTATAGCAACATCTGTCCAGCTTAAGGGTATCCAGACGAATCAGTCGGCAAGGTCCTCGTAACTTGATAGATGCAAGGTTAAGCAGTAGTCAACGAAGAGCGAATCTAAGCGCCGTTGAACTAACTCGATTCCTCTGCTCCATTTTGACAGTATGGCGAGCCATCCCCGCATCGATTATTTCATTTTCGTTTATTTAGTCTGAATCAACAATTTGACGCACACACACGGTTCGAGGCCGCATCTCCATCCTCGTCTACTCTCGCCAAGCTTTTTGCACCTGGTCTGCCCATCTCGCTGTTGCGCTCCACGTCGTCTCGTACCTGCCGGTGAAGCAAACATCTTTGCAGGGTTGCTGTCCGCATTCTTGCAATGTCAGTCCATCGTACCCTTCCGGCTTTAGCTACCTTCTGGATACTGTCGTTGAAGAGCTGGGCGAGCTCATTCATTCTGCGCCGCCACACACCGTCTATTGCACACCGCCAAAGATGGTCCTGCACCGTCTCTCGAATACTGAGTGCTTGCAAGTCCTCCTCGAGCATTATCCATGCTTCATGTCCGTAGAGGACAACGGTCTTATAACGCTTGCAATGAACATTTGGTGCGGTGGCGAATCTTTTTGACCGAAGTTTTTTTGGAGCACGTATCAGGTAGACCATAAGGAAAGGTATAGGAATCAAATAAAAATACACCTGAATATAATACAACTAAGAAATTTAAAGCTAATCAATTTGTATGAGTAGAAATCTTATGTTTCAAAATATAAATCTTGCAATTATAAAGTTGTTCTGGATTTCATAGGGTAATTTCAAAATTATAAATTGTTTTAATAAAAAGTGTTCTAGTGTTCTAATTTAGTTCCATATTAAATTTTTGCCATTGTACAGATCGACGCTTAGTCTCTACAAAATTCCAGGAATGTTGGCAATTTAAAAAATTATCCACCAGTGCACAGTGTTTTATTTCGCCATTTTCACGATCGAAATACAAAAACTAGAAAAGTGTGATTTTGGATATAGGGTTTGTTACAGAAGTTTCAAGATATTGAGCGCATCTTTCGATAAAACAGTTTGATGATTAATATCCCGAAAGTGACTTGAGAAAATTATTTTTCGACCAGAACGAGATAGAACACGTAATGTCTTCCGCAAAGTTGTAGTAAATGTTAATACGAGCAACTTTGCTGAACATCAAGTTACTATCTCTATATATAAAAAATTAAGACGTTTTAAAAACCTCATAAAATCTATTTTTCATTCTCTCTTTCCAATGATTTTCCTTATTTTCCTTCTCTTCTACAAAGTTGTTAAACAAGCAAAATTACATGTTTTTGCTGAGCATTGTAACATTCCATCTCACATACAACAAAAGTTCTTTAAATTATACATATTTTTGAGATTTTACTTGTAATTACTCCTTAATTGCAAAAGCAAATTTCTTCACGGTATGATCGCTTATTTCATTTTCTCCTGACATTGAAAACTTTTGTCACAAGAGTCTTCTCGAGTGCTGTATTAAAAACTTCTAAACCTTTGAAAAATCGTATTATTTGACTAACTTTTGTTTTATAAGAGACTAGCGAAAGATACCCAGCTTTGCCCGGGTGTTGCAAATGTCCTAACGAACTGTTTGCAGCACCGCACTCTAGATCAATTTTTGTGGGTTTATTTTGTTTTCCTTAACCCTTATAAGGTATACGTCTGACGGTAGGGGTAAACATTAACTTAAAAATTGAATATCTCTGGCGTTTCTGAGCCGATTTGTATAATTTTTTCTCAGAAGAACTGGATAGGTTTCCAGATTATGACAAGTGACTTAAAATTAGGATTGGACACTTGGTCCGGAGTTATTCGGATTGTGGGGTAGTTTTCTTTCCTGGTGGGTATTGCGAATGAGACTTTAGTCTATGCTGTTAAATGACCTAATACTGTGATTGGTTAATTGGAATGTATATCGGACATGTTCTGCCCGTGATGGAACTTTTCTAACCATTCTAGCCTAGCACGTAACTGAACGAAGTACATCAGTTAATTAATAAGAACTTCCAATAACTACTACGTTTTCCTCAACACTTCCAAACACTACTCTTACTTGCAGTCGGCTGGTCTAACTGGCTTGCCTTCACAAAAGTGATTGTTCGAGCCTTGTAGTTTGCCTCATCTCAGGCCCGAAAACGAATAGAGAACAAAGGAATCTACAATGCAGGAATATCTGCTTTGAGATCCAAAACGGCAACTCATCATATGCCAGTTACAACCCGATCCGAAGATCTTATTCCCGCATTTCAGCTCACTGTATGGACCGCAATCCTAAGTGCGAACCATATCGCTGAGGAGTGAGCCATCTCACTTTGCGGGACCCATACTTCTCATACTCCGTTCACTACTGTTTGGAAGGCTAGAGAGAATGTTTGAGTGATGCCTAAATTGCCTTTTTCTTGAGAAGAGGTACTGCGGCAAACTGATTGTTGTATGCTAGAACTGGGATTCCTAGGAAAGCCCATGTCGGTCAACACTTTATCGTTTCACACTTTTACTGGCCTAATAACCGGACACTGCCCGAGCAGATATCACTTGAAAAATATTGGCCAGATTCAGAATGATATCTGTCGTTTCTGTAACATGGAATGTGAAACCTCGGAACATCTGCTTTGCAGTTGTGATGCATAGTACAAGGGTAGATCTAAATTTCTAAATAGTGGCTTTATGCAACCAGGAGATATTTGGTACAGGAGTTCACAAGTTACACTGAATTGCTCGTTTTCCAAAGATAACCCCTCTTCCTATACCCTCCCCTTTTTCCAATGACCATCCCACCCCCTTTGTTAGCTTTTCATTATGATAGAGAATGTGCGTACCATAATTTACTCTTAATAGCTTAGTTTCTGAGCAATACCCCTCCCTCCAGACACCTCCCCCCTTTCTCAAATTACCATCCCATATGATCGTCTCCGCATAGTGCATATGTGTACAAAATCTGGTTGAAATCGCTCCTGATAGTTGAAAGTTACACAAAATTGTTCGTTTTCTAAACAAAACCCTTCCCAACACCCCTCCCCCTCTTCCAAATGAACATCCCACCCCCTTTTTAACTTCCCCTAAAGAATAAAGAAAAAGGGGTTTGGGTCATTTGGCATAAAGTCATTTGGCATAACGCTATTTGGCATAAGGTCATTTGGCATAAAGGCCATTTGGCATAATGGTCATTTGGCATAACGGACATTTGGCATAATTTTAAACTGTAAAAAAAGAGTGGGTCATTTGGCATAACGGACATTTGGCATAATTTCGAGCTGTGAAAGCGAAAGAGATATTTCATGTAATGTTTAGCGTAGATAAAGTAGGTCGAGGCTGTTTTCTGATAAATTTAGATTGATGGTAGACATTTCCGGGAGAACGAAATAACAAAACGGCAGAATTACTTCCGAGAGAGGGATCACATCCATCAATGACTTATTCCGGCCACATGCCTACTTTTAAAGTAGGGATTACACCCACCATTGCTTCAATCCGAGCATGCACCGTAAGACCGGATCAAATCCACCATTGCCTTAATGCGGGTAAGCGCCTAGCTTTGAAAACTCAAGCAACACACTTGTCGTAGACGAGTTACTAAAATCAATCAAGTCACATATGAGTTATTGCAACCAAATCAATCTGAATTGAGCTTTTCGGGGAAAAGATCACATCTGCCATTGATTTATTCCCGACAAGCGCCTACTTATAAAGAAGGAGTCACATCTACTATTGCCATAATCCGGGCAGGACCTACTTTTAAAGAAGGGATCACATCCACCATTGCATTGGCCACACACCTACTTTTAGAGAAGGGATTACATCCCCCATTGCTTCAATCCGGACAAGCGCCTATTTTTGAAGAACAAATCAAATCCTCCATTGCCATAATCCGTGCAAGCGCCTATTTTTAAAGAAGGGATCACATCCACCATTGCCTCAATCCGGCAAGCATTGTCATAATCCGGACAAGTGTCTACTTTTAAAAAAGGGATCACATCCACCATTGCCTCAATCCGGGCAAGCGCCTTCATTTAAAGAAGGAATCACATCCACCATTGTCATAATCCGGGAAAGTGCCTACTTTTAAAGAAGGGATCACATCCTCCATTGCCATAGTCCATGCAACCGCCTACTTTTAAAGAAGGGATTGCATCCACCATGGCCTTAATCCGGGCAAGCGCCTACTTTTAAAGAAGGGATCACTTCCACCATTGCCTCAATCCGGGCAAACGCCTTTTTTTAAAGAAGGAATCACATCCAACATTGTCATAATCCGGGCAAGCGCATACTTTAAAAAAAGGGATCACATCCTCCATTGCCATAATCCATGCAAGCGCCTACTTTTAAAGAAGGGATCGCATCCACCATGGCCTTAATCCGGGCATGCGCCTACTTTTAAAGAAGGGATCACTTCCACCATTGCCTTAATCCGGACAAACGTCTTCTTTTAAAAAAGGCATCACATCCACCATTGTCATAATCCGGACAAGCGCCTACTTTTAAAGAAGGGATCACATCATCCATTGCCGTAATCTATGCAAGCGCCTACCTTTAAAGAAGGGATCGCATCCACCATGACCTTAATTCGGGCAAGCGCTTACTTTTAAAGAAGAGATCATATCCTCCATCGTCATGATCCGGTCAAGCACCAACTTTAAAGAAGGAATCACATCCACCATTATAATAACCCGGCCAAGTGCCTAATATTAAAGAAGGGATCACTTCATCCATTGCCATAGTCCATGCAAGCGCCTACTTTTAAAGAAGGGATCGCATCCACCATTGCCTTAATCCGGACATGCACCTACTTTTAAAGAAGGGATCACTTCCACCATTGCCTTAATCCGGCAAACGCCTTCTTTTAAAGAAAGAATAACATCCAACTTTGTCATAATCCGGGCAAGCGCATACTTTAAAAAAAGGGATAATCCATGCAAGCGCCTACTGTTAAAGAAGGGATCGCATCCACCATGGCCTTAATCCGGGCATGCGCCTACTTTTAAAGAAGGGATCACTCCCACCATTGCCTTAATCCGGACAAACGTCTTCTTTTAAAAAAGGCATCACATCCACCATTGTCATAATCCGGACAAGCGCCTACTTTTAAAGAAGGGATCACATCATCCATTGCCGTAATCTATGCAAGCGCCTACCTTTAAAGAAGGGATCGCATCCACCATGACCTTAATTCGGGCAAGCGCTTACTTTTAAAGAAGAGATCATATCCTCCATCGTCATGATCCGGTCAAGCACCAACTTTAAAGAAGGAATCACATCCACCATTATAATAATCCGGCCAAGTGCCTAATTTTAAAGAAGGGATCACTTCATCAATTGCCATAATCCATGCAAGCGCCTACCTTTAAAGAAGGGATCGGATCCACCATGACCTTACTCCGGGCAAGCGCCTAGTTTTAAAGAAGAGATCATATCCTCCATTGCCATAATCCGGGCAAGCACCTACTTTTGAAGAAAGGATCACATCCTTCATTGCCATAATCCGTCAACACGCCTTCTTTTAAAGAGGGGATTATATCCACCATTGCTCTAATCCGGGCATGTGCCTACTTTTGCATCGCATTGCAAATGCATTCTTTTCACGAGAGGACAATGTCTTTTTAATATTGTTATCGACGGGTGTTATATTTACTATTCCGGGGTGTTTCCTGCACCACTTAGTCACCATTTAGCGAACGCAAAGAAAAATTATGCCAAATGTCCGTTATGCCAAAAGACCCTCACTTTTGACGTTGGTTACAATTATGCCAAATGTCCGTTATGCCAAATGACCGTTATGCCAAATGGCCTTTATGCCAAATGACCTTATGCCAAATGGCGTTATGCCAAATGACTTTATGCCAAATGGCCCGCTCCCAAGAAAAAGAATGTGTGTACCAAATTTGGTTGAAATCGGTACAGGGGTTAAGAAGTTACACTGAATTGCCCGTTTTCTGAACAATACCCCTTCCTTCAGACCCCCCCTCTTCACAAATTACCCGCCCATATCATCGACTCCTTATAGTGAATATGTGTACAAAAATTGGTTGAAATCGGTCCTGGGGGCTGGGATTTTGAATTGCTCGTTTTCCAAACAACCCTTCCCAACACCCCTCCCCTTTTCAAAATGACCATCCCACCCTCTTTGTTAACTTCTCCTGAGGATAGATAATGTGTGTTCCAAATTTGGTTGAAATCGGTCAAGTGGTTCGGAAGTAGTTAGCGAACATACATACATAGATTGATTTTTATGTATATAGATAGATAGATAGATAGAGATAGATAGAAGAAGAATATAGAAGATAGAAGATAGATAGAGATAGATAGATAGAAGAAGATAGAAGAAGATAGATAGAAGATAGAAGATTAGTTCTTCCAAAATTGTCTCCCAACCATAATTCGTTAATTATTGGCCGTCATAGGCATATTTGTCCCATGTTTGCTGGGATTTCCAATGTACATGGGACAGTTATGCGTATAACGGCAGTAATGTCTATTCGACTATATGAAGCATCATTCGACTACATTTCATTGGCCAGGTGGTATAGATTCAATGTAGTCGGTTAGAGGGGTTCGCCGAAGTCAATATCCAGTCTGGAATAATCTCGGAATATTCACCGTATTATTTTTGTTTTTATGAACCCATCATTCTTTGGACAATATTGGAGCAATAGTTATGTGACTTTTAGAAATTCCGGTGTAAATAATTTATTTTTTAATCGTCATTGGCTAAAGTTCTTTTCCTTCAAATATCACGTTCCGTCGTACAGACTAAATGTACCAAGATTATAAATTCGAAGATCCGCTTCCTACCAAATGTCCTACGACCAAAATTCATGTGACCAAATGTACGACGATTCTTCTTTCTAAATTTTGATTTCGACTAAATGTCCATTCGACCAAATGGTCGTTCGACGTAGTGTCCTTTCGACCAAACGTCATTCGACCAAATGGTCGGGGTTCAACCAAATCACACCAAGCGCCAACGAAAAATTACCCGTTTTTCTGCTCAAACTTTCGTTTAGCAGATTTAGTTAGTCGCAAATCGTACCGGATATCCCTTAATCCATTAACTGAGGATATCCTACTGCAAATGTACGCTTAAATTAATGTGAAACTATTTCCGTTGTCCTTGTACGAACAAAATATCACAAATCAGTCGAAAAGCAGCTTGATGCGGTTTGGCTGAGCCCCGACCAAATGTCCTACGCCTCTAGTGGATTAAAATTCATTTTCGACTAAATGTTCCTTCGACCAAATGTCCATTCGACGTAATGTCCTTTCGACCAAATGTCTTTCGACGAAATGGTACAGGTTCCAGACAGACATCAACTCAAATCGTCGAGCTGTGTCGAATGGTGTACAACACCATGGATCTCCGGGCCTTCTATCACAAAATCGTCTTGGAAGCCTTTTCGGTGCACCTTGGTGTACGAGAAAGGCAAACAAGAAGGTAGTAAGTGTAAGTGTCACCGTTGGTATGGAAGCGTAAATGGAACATTGCCTGCAGTGACCCAACGATAGAATCACGGCGACTTGTTTGACGCCGATGAAATCACTTAGGTCTTGGGGAGCTCTATAAGTGATGAAAGAAGGGAGAAGAAAGAATTAAGAAGAAATCCAGTATTGAAGGGAAAGTAGAAAATTCTTAGCCTGTAGGATAAGAAATGATGAAAGACAAAAGAACGTAGTTGAAAGGTAAGAGGAAAAAGGAAGAAGTAATAAGAAAACAGGTAGAAGGTAGAAAAATGTACGAGGAAAAAACTATGAATTAGGGATAAGGATAAAAGAAGAAAACTAAAAGAAATAAGGAATAAGCTCAGAAAAACAGAAGTTTCACTCCATATAGGTATATTCCTTTGTTCACATTTTTAATGGTGGATTCATTTTCCTTTGATTTTGCTTGTGTTTGACGTTTGCGCCATCTGGTTGCCGCTTGACCAAACACACTGAATTAACAATGATTTCGATTGCATTTTGCACTAAGTGAGACGTCTGTTTCTCTGTGGAATATCCTTATTTTGATGAAAAAAAAAAGAAACTAGATACTCCTCCTAGTGGTTAATATTTAGTAAGGCCAGCGCCGTAGCGTGGGGTTGGCCGAGTTGGCCCCCGCCAAGGGCGCCAGCCCTCAGGGGGCGCCAGAATCTAGAATCACGGTATGGGAAACAGAACAATTTTATTCGTTACATGGCCAAACAATAACAAACCGACCATAAAGTCTAAATGTCTATGGCGGAGAAATTTCAAGAAATACAATCTTTCTTCTATCTCAAATAAACAAGTCGAATGATTTGGTCAAGTCAAGTCTAGAATACTTATACTTGTACTTATTCAAAAAGTTTTTTGAAAATTGTAGATCGGATTGTTGCCATTTTCGGGCACAAACTGCCACAGGTGTTGACCAAAATTGTAAAAGACGTTTTGCGCTAATGACTTATATCGGGATGAGGTAAAGGTAAGGATAGTGTAGATTTAAGACAACTCTCATTTCATTCAGAAAAACTTCATTTAGTCCGAAAATATATCATCATGGACGCATTTGACCTGGCGACATTACGATAAGCAGTAATAATGTGCCTTGATTAAATGACTACTGATTATGGATCGACTGTGCGTTTGAATTATATTTATTGAACGGCTACTTAGTCTTGCAATTATTACAACGAGTTTTTTTTATTTACCCAACGTTTCAACACGGGGATTGTGTCTTTTTCAAGGGACAAACAACAAAAATATTTTCTCCTTGAAAAAGACACAATCCCCGTGTCGAAACGTCGGGTAAATAAAAAAAAACTCATTGTAATAATTGCAAGACTGAGTAGCCGTTCAATAAATATAATTAAATTACTACTTTGGTTATCATTCATCAAAGCTCCCATAGATTAGCAAAATTTATCGGCAATACATACAACATGTGCCAAGCCATGTGCTATCAAAGCATTCATAGCCTTATTTCCTCACTTCCTGGCCCTCCTGCTTCCGATTTCGATTCCGACTACTCCAAAGTTGGATGTTTTTGACCCAACATCCATATTCATCCATTTCTTGTTCCTAAATCCGATAGCGATTTCGATCATCGATCGATCCACTTCAGAGTTGGATTTTCTTGTTCCAACCATTGGACATTAGTATATGATTTGTCATGATTTTCAAATCTCTTTTCTCTGCTATGTATTTGCAAGTACGTCAGTTCCGTCCACTAAGAGCAACAAACAGCCGTTAGGACACTATGAGCTGTAAGTAAATAACTTTCAGCAACTTTAATGATCTTTCAGCCTGGATGTACCATATTTTGCAAATTAGGGGCCGTCCAGAAACCACGTGGTCATATTTTTGAAGATTTTCAAAGACCACCCCGCCCTCCCCCCATGTGGCTTATCGTGGTCATTCGGCAGACCACCCACCCCCCTCCCCCCCTATGACCACGTGGTTTTTTCAAAACAAAAAAATAAAAAACCCAGATTAATCCACCTAGCAGTGATGATACCTTTCTCGTGCATTATAAAATATATTGAAAAATCACATTAGAAAGATCAAAAAAGCTCTTTGGGGAATATATCTCATTTTTTCGATCATTTTTAATATTTTTGCCTTGCCACCATTCAAAAAATTGTTCTTTGAATTTTCAAGGGGACCTTTGGAGAAAAACAATGTTTTTCAATAATTCCGAAAAGCAATGATCGGGCCCATTTCCAATAGCAAACAATTCCCCGTCGAATGCAACTTGTTGCGAGTAAATAGGATAATTCTAAGTTCTAAAAAGTGTTCCTACAAAATTTGTACACGTACACACACAACTACACAAAAAACAGACGACACCTCAGTTCGTCGAGCTGAGTCGATCGGTATTTAACACTATGGGTCTGCGGGCTTTCTATCAAGTTTTTTAGCAATCATATAGCCTTTCGGTACAACTTTGTTGTACGAGAAAGGGAAAAATGCATATGTTACAAATATGCGATCCTGCGGTAGTACAATGATTAGCGATAGTAAATACAATGATTAGGGCAACGGCGCGTTTTGAAAAATACATATGGATTAAAATTCGATATGTTTCCAACTTTCCTGATTCCCACGTAGTGGTTTTTCACCAATGTAATATTAAAGTTCAATAATACTACATAGTTGTATGTCATACATTGATTTTGCATCCCTTTGTGTAATAATTGTACAAGTACATTTGTGAAAATGAAACCAACAATTCACATAAATATAAATGAAAAAAAGCCGCATAATATGGAAATAAGGAGGTGTATGAAAACGAACGTTATGTTCAAATCACCCATATGCCCAAACTACACCATCATTCCACCCAAACCAACCAAACCACCCAAACCAAAAAGCAGTTAGCCTTAATGACACGCCTCTTCTTTCCTTCCAAAGCATGAAACAAAATGGCAGCAAACGTAACGAGCGCACGAGAAAGCATGTACGTAGGTATGCGATTTTTATTTCCAACGACGAAACTTTTACAGCTGTGTTGAGGCGAGCGGATGAAGTCATCGGCTTCGGGTCTCTAGCGCGTGTGTGTTCGTCCATTAGTTTTCGTGTTCCACATTTGAAGCTTTGGAAAACTTTGCTTGAGAGGTTAGCATCTGGGACGGGACTTGCAAAGAGGAAAAAATGTAACTTCAGCTGCTGCCAGTCAACGGCTGTCACGAACTGTCAGGTGCAGTCGGCAGCTTTTTGAGTGAAAGTATTGGTATCCCAAATAAAATATTCCACATCATTTTTGTTTTACGAAGACTTTTTTTACTTTAACGAGTATTCCAAACCATCCGTTTAGCTTGTTAATAATCAGTAATAAACCTGTGTTTTGTTCCCGGTATAAAAATCCTTATAAAAATTAATTTACTAATTCGTGGATTGGATACACTTTTATTGTGCTCAGAAGGGTCCACCTGGGGCTTAGGTGAAACAGTCAAGTAAACAGTTGAAACTCGATGGTCAACTGTGATGAAAAGAAGAACAAGTGTCAAAACAAGAGAAAAGAAGCAGCGTCTTTGCAGGTCTCGTCTCAGGTTAGCATCATCAATAAAGCACGAAAGAAGCAACACAAACATTCATGCTGTCAGTTATATACACGGTGCTAAATTTATTCACCGCATGCAGAAATGCTACATGCTTAATTTGTTTTACTCAATATTGTGCGGTTACTTGCTAAGTTTTTTTAAACTTTATTAAGTGTTATTTTAATCTCCAGATTATGTTCAACACCGTACTTGCTAAATGGACACGGTCGGTTAAAGTAGCTGTTCCTTAAATAGTTCGTTAAAGTAGTCGCTAGATTATTCGCTGTTGGTTTGAGCGAGACAGAGTATATGTCAAAAAAATTAACCAGCAATCTGCGGTTTATTGTTCGAAATGAACGTTTATCAGCAATGGACTTTCTGCTGTACTATAGATCTCGCATAATTTATCAAAAGGACCTAAGTAACATTTTTTCATGAATTAATTTGAGTACTGCAATCAACAGAACAACATGAAAGCTATTGCGATTCTTTTCTAAAATTAGCATACTGGCTCACCAGTTACGCGCCGGGTCCCATGCGCCGAGTTGTGCGCCATGCAAAAAGTAAATAAACCAATGTCAAATAGATGTGAGCTTTCGATAAGCTTTTTCCACATTCGCTTGTAAGGTATGTAGCATATTGTCGTCCCTTTACGAAAAGATATTTTTAAGTGAAATTGTTCGTGGTTTAGTAGTTTTTTGCTTTTCTTTCGCCTGTGTTGCGTTCGGGATATTGTTTAAGTGGATATTAGTAGTGCAATTATGTTTAATTTGTGATGTTATATTCTACACTTAAATTGAGTAAAGTACCATAATATGACACAATACCTTAGCGGCGCACAACTAAGCGAGGCAGAGGTGAATGAGCAAAATGCTATAATATCTCGAGAATCACAATATTGATTGCAGTATTCAAATGAAATTCATGAAAAATGATACTTACGTCCTTTTGAAAAGTTAAGCGAGAATTCATGAAAAAATTTACTTAGGTCCTCTTGAAAAGTTATGCGGGAAATGTAATAAAATGCGTAAAGCCAAAATAGAACTTTTGGGAACTTGCAAGTGTTCTGATTGTTTAAGTTGACTTTTGTAAATTTATTGGTCAATATTTAAGAAGCGCAGTTAAAAGAAAAGTGCATACTTAGTTTATTCAAATTTGATTTAGACTATCTTTTGAAAAGGGTCAAACTTGTTTTACTGATTTTTCAAATGGATATAATCGAAAAACGACCCTTCCTACAAAAAAGTGTTGTATGGGTGACTATCGCAAAATCAGTCAAACTTTCTAATAAAACTTTTGAAAAACTCAAAATTGAACCTTACACTAAAAAAATCGATATAAAAAATTAAAAGTCGATTTGCAAAAAACGCCCTTTTTCGATTTGGACGAAATTTTGTCTCAAGATAGGTGATTATGTTCCCTACCAACCGTCCATATATCGCAAGCTGGGCACTTTGAAGGGGAAAAAATTTTCTAACAAAACTTTTTCTTGACGGAATTGATTTCTTCAGTGTCTTTAAGGGTGGATTTAACATATGTATACATAATATACTCATATTAAGTATTCCTGTACAGTCAGGCAGAGTACAATGTTTTGGTCGTAACTGGTCGCAACTAAAGAAGCTAATAATGGAATATAATATTTTTTTGAAGATATAAACCCCTTCTTAATATTACTCTTAATTTAAAAACAAACTATATTTAGTGACTAAATTAGACAATGTATCATAAAAATAGATTTGCTTGGGGTTCTATAACGATGGCTTTCATTGGTTTAATTTCAGATGAAAATATAACTGAAAATAATTCTGACAAGAAAAGTTTTTGTTAGAAAAACTTTTTTCCTTAAGAGTGCCCAGCTTGCGATGTATGGACGGTTGGTAGGGAACATAATCACCTATCTTGAGACAAAATTTCATTTAAATCGCAAATCGACTTTAAAATTTTTAAACTGATTTTTTCAGTGTAGGGCTCAATTTGGATTGTTTCCGATATTTTCACTAGAAAGTTTGACTGATTTTGCGATGGTCACCCATACAACACTTTTTTGTGGGATGCGTCGTTTTTCTATTATATCCATTTGAAAATATTAGCAAAAAAATTTCAGCTCTTTTCAAAGGATAGTCTAGATTAAATTTGGAAAAACATTTTGTTTTCATTTCGGATCATCTGGTGATTTTTCATTTCTCATTTTTCATTTCTTACTTCTTACTTTTCACTCCTCACTTCGCACTTCTCACGTCTCACTTTTCACTTCTCACTGCTCACATCGGCCCATAGGGGAAAGAAATGGCAGAAATGACGCTTAACTTTTAAAAGAACATATGTCACCTTTATTCATGAATTAATTTGTGTACCGCAATCAAAAGCTATCATATTGGTCTGTTAATCGAAATATTAAAATGCATTCATGAAAATATGTTTATTAGGTCATTTTGAAAAAATAAAAGAGAATTTTCAGTGTATACACACAATCATACAATAGGTACTTTTTAACTCAAAAATGGGTTTCTATGTTTCTTTGTAAAGTTTTTTCTTCCGTGTAAGCTGTGTATTCTATGCTGTCAGTGTGCCGGTTTCGAATAAATTGTGTCTTGGGAGAACATAACCTAGAAAATCGATAGCTTATTTGTCACGAAATAATGATGTCTCATAACTCTTTGAATATTTACTATTTTTGAGAAGTGCCATCATTATGAAACTCAATAGTGAACAAGAAGAAAACATTCCCCATCGAATGCAACTTGTTGTAGCAAAATCGATTCAGGTTTAGTACTAGAAAAATTGGCTAATGTTTCAATGTGCACACACATACGCACACACACACACACACGGACACACACACGGACAGACAGACATTTGCCCAGTTTGTCGAGCTCAATCGAATGGTATACAATACTACGGGACTACAAGCGCCCTATAAAAAGTACGCTTTGGGAGTGAATGAAAGCCTTTCTGGTACAACTTTGTTGTACGAGAAAGGCAAAAAGTTATACAACTAAAACATATGTTCAACAAAATCAATTTTGAAGATGGACAAAAACAGGAATTTCAACTGATTCAAAATAAAACTAAACCCAGCATGGAAATTATAAATTTTCATGAACTCTAACATTTTGACAATGTTATCATGTTGTAATCTGTATCAGGTATTAGGATATCTAGAACTTGCACACCTTCGATGCATCAGGATACAAAAAATGTGGACTCGCGAATATGTTATAAAAATTTCTAGAAAAAATTGTAATGGCTTAGAAACTTTCCAAATTATCCCTATATTTTTTTATTTTTTGGCATTAAATGCTAGTTTTCATTTTATATCTACAGTCTTTAATATCTTTGGGTTCCTTTTGGTATTCTAGAATTTATTGTTATATTTTGGTATTTAACCCTTTCAGGACGATTTTTTACATGGATTTAACGTACATATTTAGGGTTTTCCACTCGATCTTGTCAAAACTAGTATACAGTATCCCCTCGCTGATCCGGACCTCGCTAATCCGGCGACTCGTTAGTCCGGATCTCGCTAATTCAGAATTTTGAGGATTAAAAAGTATCAACACCCATTTAAACACGTTATGCTGTCAGTTTTCTAATTTGTGCTGTGATTTTGTTTTAATCCATTTGTATGAATTTGTGAGAAACCTCGATAGTCCGGCTATACATTTATCGGATCAGTATACTGTAGTAAGAACTGAAAAGTCGTATTTTTTTTTCGGGTGTCATAGGCCAAGCTGCTCTGAAGTACATATCCTTGAAAGTATCAAAAATCATGCCAAGAAACAAAATGTCCTAAGCTGAGAATATATCCACAAATATCTATGTAATCATGAGACATGATATTACGGAGTTTTGAAACGACCCGATCAACCAAGTTCTGAACGATGTATCCGTACATCGCTAAGCATCCAAGCAGGTCCATTGAGCCGATGCGATTTCATTTATTACTTTCACAAGCTACAATAGACCTTCCATGAGTCGATGTTTTAAGATACGATATCGTCGGAAGAAGAAACCCTGCTTAAAAATTTATAAAAAATTTCCATAACAATTAGGAATTTTCCAATAAATAAATATCATGGTATGAACAATAAAAAAATATTAAATTTTCTACAAATAATGCAAAATTTTCATAAACAATTAAGAATTTTTTACAAAACAAAAATAAATTAACACTTTAAAACCAAAAATTGCAATTATGAAAGAAGAATTTTCCATAAAGAAATCGAAATGTTTCACGGAAAAAAATACAAACATTCCATAAATAAATCAGTATTAGCAATAAATAATTACAAAATTTTACACAAAATAAATATTTTTTTTACCAAAAATTAAAACCTTTTCACGAAAAAATCAATAAAGAGCATTAAAAAAAAGGAAATTTTCTATTAAAGAATATAAAATAATATATAAATTGAGCATTTTTCCATAGATTACCTCTTCTTTAAAAGCGTTTGAAGTTCATGGAAAATGTTATCAATTTGATTGCTTATTAGTATTTTCTCAATGTAAATTTTCTTATTTTTGATGTGAACGAAACCTAGCATTGTCCAGGTGTTGCAAATGTCACAATGGACTATTTGCAGCACTCTAGATCAATTTCCATGCGTTTGTTATGTTTTCCTCAACAGCTGACCCAAAATTGTATTCCAATGACTTTTTTACATTTCCCCGTTAAATTCAACAACTTTTTGTATATACAAACCTAGCGGATCCCCAAAACGAATCGATTAAGAAAAATCTTACATATCGGTCATCCTGATCGCGAGTTAAATCGTCAGGAAGAAAATCTCAACTCATTTGTGTTATTTTTATATTATATTTTGTGGAAAAAATATTTTTTGTGGAAATGATTTTTTCTGAAAACATTTGTAATTGTTTATTGCTAATATTGATTTATTCATGAAAATTTTGTTATTTTTACGTGGAACATTTCTATACAGAAAATTCTCATTTTATAATTATTTATAATTTAAAATAAAATATTTTATAATAATTTTGCTTTTACAAGTGTTAATTTATTAATGTTTTGTGGAAAATTTTCAACTGTTTACTGTTTTGCATAGAAATTCTATATTTATTTAATACTCATGCCCTGATTTCTTTATTGTAAATTTATTTCATTATGTAGAATTTCTATTTATTTTTTCTTTATTAAATAGATTTTCAATCCACAGCTGGCTCATCTCTCAAGATTTCTAATTCTCCATTGAAATTTTATTTTAATATCGACTCGTGGAAGCCAATGATGTCATAATAAACATATTTATTTTCTCAGTTACTCTGATGGTTCTTTCGAATAATTTTCCCAGGAACAAGGAAGTCGAGATAATTTCCAATCCGAAAATTGTCTAGCCGGCACCGGGAATCGAATCCAGCCACCCTCAGCATGGTCTTGCTTTGTAGCCGCGCATCTTATCGCACGGCTACGCATTTGTCGAGATCTACTGTGGTATTCTGCTGAACAGAATCCACACAGAATCTATTTTTAGATTATCCATTACCATTATTATTGTCGTTGCCAGTCCATCTCATCGTGTGTCCATTGTGTCCGTTTGTCCATGTCGTGCATCCAATGTTCGTTGCATTGTTCAGTTGCCATTAAGCCGGGTCCGTTGGAGGAAGATCAAGTTGTCAGTCGTCATCACGCAGCCGTGACGGTAAGACGCGTTCCCCAATACGCTACCGCATGGGCTGCGCATCCGGCGACTGACGAGGGTTTGGTGGAGGGGCTGGGAATCGAACCCATGACCATTCGCTTGAAAGGCGAACGTGTAGCCAACTACGCTACGGGACCCCCCACAGAAATTTTGATGAACACGATGAAAATTCCAATAAACATCAAATTCCGAAGAATTCCCAGTATAAATTAGAAAAAAAATCCAGCTGGCTTTTGTTTACAGAATCTCTAAAATTTATTTTCAAAATCCTGGGCAACATTATTGAATCTACAAAGGAAATTCTTCTAAATTTCCAATGTAAATTTTGACGTAGAATACGCCTTACGGCAAAATATAGGGGGGTCATTCAGCAGAATCAAATTTAAGACCGTCACGAAAAGTGGTCAGGAAGTGCTCAGCCGATTTTGATGATTTTTTTATCAATCGATCGACAAACTGTTTAAGATTTTGCGCATTCATTAGAAACAATTAAATAAAGGCGCTAAACTATTGAAAAATTGAATATCATCAGGAACTGTTGAAAACTTGTTATACACAGTTCATTGCCTGCATTTTGTAAAAACATGAACAATTTTCAAAATTGTAGTTGCAGTCCGCTGATGCAAAAGTGTCGGCGGCGTGATGTCAAAAACCATCTGCGGCGGTGGCGTGGTGCGGCGAAATTTTTTTAAAGTATTTTTCCATTTTTTCCTTTTTAATTTTTTTTTGTGGAAATTAAGACTGAATCGCAACCTGTTTTTTCGTTAATTTTTTTTATGGAAATAGGATCAAAGGCTAATATGGTCAAATAACGCAGATATGCATCGGCGTTGCGACCGACGCTTCGTTACCGGTTTTTTTCCGATGCACACCTACGTCTTTTTAACGCTGAGTTGAAAAGACGCTACGTGGGCATCATCTCGCTTTGCGTTCAATGATTGAATCATTTAATGCTTTGTATTTTTTACACCGCTATTGTTATTCACCAAAAGTTTTTCGTGTAAAAAAAAAACAACGTGGTTCGAGAGCAACACCCCCCCCCCCCTTGGGGCTTTTCGTGGTCATTTTTCAAATACCCCCCTCCTCCCCCATATATGACCACGTGGTTTCTGGACGGCCCTTAGTGTAACAGGTCACAAAATTTAAAAACTTTCCAGGGACATACCGCCTAATAAAGCCTGTCCACGTTAAATTTCGGACACCCATCATCCAACGCGATTTTTAAACATTTTTACCAACCACTGAGACGAACTATTTACAGACAGCTCAATCTCTTCGCTTAACCGCTGCTTTCAGCATGTTTTAGCACTCGTCCAAACTGATGAAATGGCGACAAATGAATTGAACATTATCTGACTGTCCGAAATTTAACGTGGACAGGTTTTATATTGCTTGTTATATGAAGCATCTTCAATCCACTAAACTTTTTAATCTTATTGTTCTACAAGATGAGCCAACTTAGTGAAGAAAATCTCGTTATTAAAAAATTATAAAACTTTAAGGTGAGATTCAAAATGTTATTGGATTGTGAAACATTGCACATTTTTCCTTAATATGAGAGGGGCGCCCAAAAAAAGATTACGCCAAGGGCGCCGGGAGTCCACGCTACGGCTCTGAGTAAGGCGAAATGTTACGAGAAAAGCTTCTTAATTAGAGATATCCAATTTTTTCCATATTTGTACACTTTTTGATCTTCGATTTGGATTCTTTTAGCAAGGAATCCTCTTGAAGAAACCGATGTTTTGTTATTAATTGCGGAAAGTAATGATCACGCGGGTATATTCTTAGCAGCGACAAAACTATACAGTGTTTATTTACTGGTTAAAATACTACTCCTTTTGTTCCATAAATTAAGCAAAATTTCTTACGAAGGAATTTTATTTTCTCTTTATCATCGGGAGTTTCAACCCAAGCTGGTTCGTCACTCACGAAATAAAACTGATTTCAACGAGAACACGCATATCTTTTGCGTTTCTTTACGCCAAGGTTAAACGGAAAGGCTATATGTTATGCTCAAAATGAATTGATAGAAGGCCCGGAGACCGTTAATAATGCATTAACACTGTTCAATAAAGTTTTTCGCAGCTTATCCAGTACAGTGTAAGAAAAAGGAAACTCGGGAGTATGACATGCATTAGAATGTTCCAAAGGTTCAGCCCGAAACAAATCTGATGCCAGCCGGACAGAAAAAAACTGATGGTTGCTAGGGCTGTTCTTTTGTATTACAGTTATCCTAAATTAAACACAGTTGAAACCAAATCATTGCATCACCAATAAACTCCATTGGAAAATTATTCCTAAGAGTCACTCTAATTTTTCATCCATCAGGACTAATATGACATACCTGCTTCAATGTAACTCCACCCAAATTGATGAGCGGTTCTTTAAGAGATCCTCTACCGCGTAGGTCTTCTCGTGTCCTTCGTAAAGCGCAACGAATTTCGTAAATCAAAATATTTTGACCTGTTGCATCGTTGGAAATAATTTATCTTTCCTTTGTTTCACCTTCTTTGATCCAGTCCCTTAATGTAGGGCTGGCTGTCCGAAAGCCCACTAATACTTACTGGCAACTACAGTCTGAAAGCTCACACCGGCAGCAGGGAGGAAACATCCACAGTTCCAGATTATCGGCACATATGGTCCGAAAGACCAACAGCCCGCGGCGCGAGCGTGACGGTCCGGTAAATCCGAATTCTCGAGCAACCTGTCGAGCACGCCTCGCTTTAAGGGACACCTAGCGTGCTGGACGACGAATGTGCAATAACAGGCTTACAGTCGGGGGCTTCTTGTGGTGAAGGATGAACATAATTTTAGGGTGCGATTTTCTTGAAGTTTATTGGTAATTAATTTTGTGATGTCAAACAGCACTCACGACTTTTTTTTTATTCGATGCATTTAACATTTAACAAATATTTCGGATAATATAGTTTAATTCAAAAACGAAAAATAATAAAATCCGCCATCTATAAATACTCTACCAATAGTGAATCATGTTGACAAAAAGCATAAAACATTTTATAAACAAATTCCCTTGAAATAACATTTGAGCTTATTTCATTCCAACCCACAGTAGCATAGAATAAGGAGAATTAAAATACTTTCAACTACAGGTCGATTTACCCTATTTAGAATCAACTCTTTTTCCAAGCATGTTATTGCTTCGCAAGGCTTGGTGGAAGATAAAAACAGCGGGTTACAGACAGACATAATTCAAACTGAACGAGTCCCGGAGTAGCACGGAATGAAACAAATGACAACATTCAGCTGAGGCTCGCCCATGCATACGAGCCTCATGCAAAAATATCAAGCTCGGCTGACATGCGATGCAAACTTTTGTTATGGTGATTTAACAACAGGTAGCGAATAAGTAGCTCGATCGTAACAAATGGCACCCGAAGTGGGCTGACCATGAAGAAAAGGCTTCTTCAACTATGGTTCTACATTTTTGTAAAGTCATAATACAAAATGTGTAAGCTTTTCATACAGATACTGTGTTAAAATAATACAAAATTGTTAATTTCAATACAATAGTTGTATGTGCCACAATTTATGTTTATGTTTTACTTACGCTGTTTTAGAGCATTTTATCGAAATAAATTTAGTATCAATTCCGCAAGTTGTGAACATATTAACAACAAACTTAAACTATTTTGAAATAACTGAAAAAGGGAATTGGGATCGATTAAATGATTAGGCAGAAATAGTGGTACAGGGTCACAAAGCAACCAAAGTATAATTTCATTCACGTAACACAATAAACTAAGCCGCATTCGACTCATTCTTAACCGAACAAACCTAGCCACACACTATTTAATTGTAATTATTGTTAATCGAAACAGAACGCATTCGAATGTATACACTCACTACGATGTGCTTCCGACGATATTAAATTTAAAAAGATTTCCTTAGTAAAGCTCTGCTTATTCCACTAAACAAACTCGTTCACTATTTCAGCCAATGACTAAGCTGACTCAAACCAATTCCGGAAACTGCAGGAAACATTTACGCACGCTTAGTGTACGAGAAAGGCAGTGAACTAATATTGAAAGCGTGCTATCAACCACGAAGACGGCAGGTGTGCTTCCTCCTCGCTTTGAAGTGTTATCTATATCAACGTCAAGCATTTGTTAAACATTAATGGCGTTCTAGCCGATATACGGAACTCTACTCAACATGATGAAGTGATAAGTTCCCTCGTGGCATTGGTACAAGCTCGATAGTAGCGGTGATTAAATGTCAATCATGCAAACGCCAGCATTTTAGTGGCGATATGATCTACTTGCGGCGTGTATTACTTGAATCAGTGTGGTTTACATATTGTTAGGGATCAAAAAATGTTATTATGGGTGTGATATACGTAGCAGATTGGATATTTAACCAAATGATCTGTATTATTGATACAGAACTTTCGTTATTAAATTAATCTAATCCACTTTTTATTGAGATTACAACCCTCAGATTCGGCAGTGTTGGGGCAGCAGGGACTATGTCCAAGGGCTTTACGGCCCCTGGCGGGCCTTGTAGCACGCGGTACAATGCTGTCACACAGTTGTCAAACTGCGTGGGGTAGGCTCAGATGTTCTTTCCTGACTAGCGCTGATCTGGCTCTGAACACGAGAGTGTCAGGTATGCATAGATAACCATGGGATCAATAAAGCGACTACACCACCAGGATTCGACAGCAGCCGCAAGGGGGATCCAACAGCAATGATTCTTTCAACTAAACCAAAAAAGTAGATGGAGGAGCGGTGTCTGGCAGTAAGGAGGATCCTTTCGCTTGACGATGTGGCCTTAATCGGTAACCGAAGGATCGCCGGGGGGGAGGCGAAGTTGACGCCCGTGGTGGGTTAGATGAGCTGCCAGTCGACGTGAAAATGGACGGCCCCACTCTGACCAAAGTGATAATCTCGGTGATGACCAACCACGGTGATAGCGGAGGATTACTGGCGATTCAGATGTAATCATGTCCTTTCTGGATACCCGCGTAAACTATAGTGAGGTTATGATACAGGCTGTATTGATCATATGCGCTTTAGTCGTGGAGGCGAAGTAGGAGTGGAAGACTTTGCTAGAGGCCAGTAAGAAAGCGGACGAAAAGATCCGCATTCTTACTGAGGAGAAAGAGTTGGCGGTGAGCTAAGCGGTGAAGGCCAGGAAGGTGGCCGAATCGGAGTTTCGTCTCCATACTGAGGAGAAGCGGCTGGTGGAGAGCCAGGTTGCGGAACTCCAAAAGCGGATGGCCACCAGTGGTGCAACTCCGAAGCTAAGTAAGGTTTTCAGTGCCGCCTAAGAGGAGAAATGCGGAAACTCACCCGGAAAGGATTGAGCGGACAGTTGGCCCTATCAGGTATCAGAACGTCGCGTCGGCCCCAGGGGGACGTTCACCTCAATTTGGGAGATTTGTGCCATCGCCTTCCCAGCCTTTTTCATCACACACCTGACGGAAAAGGAAGTGAACAAAAGGAAAGGAATGTGGATGGGAGAAGTTACAAGATACAAGAGCTTATAGCTCCTTACCACAACGGGTTATGAACAATAAAATACTCTGAAGGTTCAGGTTTCTGAAGTCAATTTCACTAAGTAAGTGTTTACCAAATATTTGGAAGCGCAATTGTGCATAGACTGGGCAGTTACATATTAGATGATAAGAAGTTCAATAATCGGATTCACAACTATCACAAACAGATGATTCAACGCGTTGAATATTTGCCATGTGATAATTCAGTCGTCAGTGACCTGTCAAAGCCTTTACTAAGACACTGCAATTCTGTTTAGACAGATTAGCTAAATAGCTTGCTACTACCGGAGATGGCTCCCGGATGTACAATTTTGTTTGATGACATGAATCCAGACTACTCCAATGCCATTTGTGCTGAGTGACAGCCCAAGAGTTGATCAAAAGCTTCATCCAACACTTGGATATTGGAATAGCTGGCTCAGGACCAATAAAGTCATGCGATGCTCCATTACGAGCTAATTCATCAGCCAAGTCGTTTCCAGCTATGGAAGAATGGCCAGGTACCCATATAAGGTGTAACATATTAACTGAATTCAGTTCCTAAATTTGAGTTCGACATGCGATTACTAATTTCGACCTTGAGTTGGTTGAGGCGAGAGCTTTAATAGCTGCTTGGCTATCTGAAAAGAAGTATATTACTTTGCCCATAATGCGTTGCTGCAGTGCAGATTGCATTCCACATATGATGGCAAATATTTCCACTTGTAAGACAGTGCAGTGTGTACCCAGTGAGTGTGACTGTTCCGATCTCAGCTCACGCGAATAGACGCCTGCAGCTGCTCTACCTTCGAGGAGGGAGCCGTCAGTGTAACAAACAATGCTGTCCGACATACTTCTCTCCAAATAGCCAGATGTCCACTCATCCCGCGAGGGGAATTGTGTTGAAAATGTCCTATAAGGAAAACTACTAACGTGTGTGAGATCACTTGGAGCAAGGAAAATTTTGTCCCAATTAACCATAAGCGGTAACAACGAAGTGTGTGTAGGGGAATTGTGGGTAAAACCGACACTGCGGGTAAAACCGACACCACTTCAAATCTCTGATTTCAAGTGATTATCGAACAGAATTTCGACACACTTTGAATAAACGTTTGATTTCTTGTATTTCTAGTCATTTTGTAACTGGTGGAGACTAGTAAAAGTCATAAAAACAGACAATTCGCATTGATCACCATTGAGGAGATGAATTATGTAAAATTTTGGCATCGGTGTATAAGCTTTTACGGCAATAATTTGTTGATTTTCAGTATTTAATCCATCTCTGATCCATAATTGAACATCATTTTGTGTATGTTGTGGAAAAATAGTTAACTTTTCTAATTATGAACATCCACATGAATCTCATCATTATTATGTTATCAGTTGGGGTAAATTCGACACCTGCCATCGAATCATGAAATACCTCTGTATTATTAGACTCATCATTCGCATAATATAATAATTCAAGCATTGAAAAGCGAGACACCGGGGAATATTACTTAATCATAGACTGATTACATACCATACCATCATTGGGCGTGACAATAGGTCTAGGGGGTAATCTTGAGTCATCAAGGAAAACTTGCAGGTCTGATAACCATCGCGCTCAAAGAAGAATCGTATGTTTAGGCTTATTTCACTCTTAGATATTTTCAATCCGTTCTCTAGTGTTCTTTTTCTTCATGATTTTCACCCTGTAAACATGTAGCTTGTAACCTACGGAACTGGTCATTTTCATTTCTTGTCCTAACTGCACCATACGCATTTATTTTAAATCTCCGTTATAAACAGCTTTTTGAAATAAGTGAAATTCAAATGTGGATTAATATTTACAGTAGTTAGTGAATTTGTTACTAACAATCTTATACTCTATATATTTTTCACCCGACCCATTGAAGAAAATAAATAAAATATGATATGTGATGATGATTTTAAATGTATAAAATTTTATTCAACCATCGTTTATGAGTGACCCCTAAACATGAATTTCATACACAAATATCAAAATGAATGTTGTTAAACATTCCCAATTTTGTTGTAACAACATTTAGAATTGTTCTGATATTCGATTCCATAACGATTTGATGTGTCGGTTTTACCCTCATGTGGTGTCGATCTTACCCGCACCACAGCTGGTTCGGCTGGTAGATGGACTGTTCGTGTTTTCATCATAAATCAAATTCTATCAAGAAATATTGTCCTGAGACCTCATGGACTGATGCATAAAGAGCCAAAGTATGCTTGTATGAAATTTCTAGACCGAAAAATTGCTTCATATATTGGGGATCTGTAAAGTTGCTTAAGGTGTCGGTTTTACCCATTTTTCCCCTAGAACTGCGGTTTACAGGATTCTCTTCCATAAAACTGAGTATTCATAATCGGTAAGTACAAGAAAATGCTTCTTGTTTGAGATGTATGTGTAGAGAAGTCGTCGAAAAGAACTTCAAGAGCAGCAGTGGGAGTTGAAGAGTGTTATTGCCATTAGGCACATCCTTCGAAGATGGCCTAACTTAGACTGATTTGTCCTAACTTCACTCTTTTGCCACCTCACAAGACATCAATAAGCCAAAATTTATCGTACAACTGTTGTGTAAATTCATTGGTTATATTTGGGTTTAAGACCCCCAGTTTTACCAAAGGTTCGTCGGCATTGGGCAAAAGCCATACACGCCTTTTTGATTCTGAACTCAATGTTAGGAGTCCAGGAAAGCTTTGAATACAAAATTAGACCCACATACTTTACTTGATCAGTTACATTGATTTCAGAACCAAAAAGATGTAATGGACGAATACCATTACGATTACGTTTTTCCGTGAAAAGAACAATAGATGTTTTATTCGGATTGACCGAAAGGCCATATTGGCGACACCAACTTTCAACTACCTGAAGAGCATTTTGCATCAGGTCGAATAAGGTAGTAATGCACAAACCCACTATTAATGTAAGATAGTCGTCGGCAAATCCATAGGTAGGAAAACCGCCATTATTGAGTAACCTCAATAGCGTATCTGCAACGAGATTCCACAAAAGTGGAGATAATACTCCCCCTTGAGGGCATCCGCAGACACTTAATTTCCTAATCGCTGCTTGACGTAATGTCGAGTAGAGATGTCGGTTTTTAAGCATCTGGTGAATCCATTTGATAATAATATTAGGTAGTCCATGACAACGTGCGGCTTCCAATATTGCATCGAATGACACGTTGTCAAAGCATCCTCAATATCTGAAAAAACAAAACACCCAAGAATGTTTGCTTTTGAGCGAATGCTTTCTCGATATCGTAGACAACCTTGTGTAGAAGAGTCACGGTGGACTTTCCAGATTGGTAAGCATGTTGATTAACATGAATCTATGACAAAAGGTCGAAAGACAAAAGGTCGAAAGGACAAAAGGTCGAAAGACAAAAGGTCGAAAGACAAAAGGTCGAAAGGACAAAACGTCGAAAGGGACAGAAGGTCGAAAGGACAAAAGGTCGAAAGGGACAAAAGGTCGAAAAAGACAAAAGGCCGAAAGGGACAAAAGGTCAAAAAGGACAAAAAGGTCGAAAGGGCAAAAGATCGATCAAGAACAAGCTGATAACAAGTTTTGTGTATTCCAAAGGAATTTGTGAAATGCATTTAACTACAAGCAGAAATTACACACTCATCACATTAATCAAAGTTGAAGAATGAGCCATTTTCAAAGAAGGAGTAATGACTATGAAACAATTTTATGAATATCTAGATGATTCTGTTAGAAATAAAAAAGATTATTGAAATAAAACCTGTATTGCACAAGACAGAGTTGTCCTATACAGTTTGCAAAAAATTGCTCTTTTATTGTTCATCATTTTTAACAATTAAATAAAATTCATTCAATGAGTGCAAATAATAGGTGGATATCTAGGTTTTCTAAATGTTACCTGTCAAAATAGTGCACGCCTCAGCCACGCAGGCGCGTCCATTACAAAAAAACACCTGCGTGTATATTTGATGTGCGGCGTGCGCCATTTGGACAAATCGAAGTGTCATTTAGAAAACTCAAACATTTCTCTATTAATTGTACTCACTGAATGAATTTTATTGAACTGTTAAAAATTGTGAAAAATAAAAGAGCAGATTTTTTGCCAACTGTGTAGGCCAACTCTGTAGCAAGTTTTTCAGTTTCTTGTCTATTTCGACCTTTTGTCCCATTTTCTTTATTCGTTTCTTTATTTGTTAGGCACTCTGTGTTAATTAACCGCTACTGTGCCGAGATCTACTGTGGTATTCTGCTGAGCAGAATCCACACAGAATCTATTTTTAGATGTCCATTACCATTATTGTTGTCGTTGCCAGTCCATCTCATCGTGAGTCCATTGTGTTCGTTTGTCCATGTCGTGCATCCAATGTTCGTTGCATTGTTCAGTTGCCATTAAGCCGGGTCCGTTGGAGGAATGCCTCCGAGAAGAACAAATTGTCATTCGTCATCAGGCAACCGTGTCGGTAAGACGCGTTCCCCAATACGCTACCGCATGGGCTGCGCATCCGGCGACTGACGAAGGTTTTTTTTTGTGGATGGGCTGGGAATCGAACCCATGACCATTCGCTTGTAAGGCGAACGTGTAGCCAACTACGCTACGGGACCCTCCCTTTTGTCCCATTCGTCCTTTTGATTTTATTGATATTTTTCCTTCGACGTTTTGTCCTTTCGACCTTTTGTCCCGTTCGACTTTTTGTCCCTTTCGACATTTTGTCCTTTTCGACCATTTGTCCCTTCGACCTTTTGTCTTTCGACGTTTTGTCTTTCGACCTTTTGTCCTTTCGACCTTTTGTCTTTCGACCTTTTGTCCCTAACCCGATTAACATGAAGAGGCATGTTTGCCAAACAGTCATCACGAATGTGATGAACGATAATACGTTCTAAGCATTTTAGAAGAAATGAGGTCAGACTGATGGGTCTACAACCCCTTGCATCTTCACACGAACAAAGTCCCCCTTTTGGGATAAACTTTCCAGTGACATCCCGCGAGGATATGGGAATATACCCAGTAGCAAAACTGCATACTAAAAGCTTTTTCAAAACATGTTTGATATGTTCAAAACCTCTCTGAAGTAGAACAGGATAAATCCCATCCTTCCCTGGAGATTTGTAGGGAGCAAAACTGTTAAGTGCCCATTGAATCGATTCAGTAGTTATGATTCTACGTGCTTGAGCCCAAGACCCATAGCTACATGAAAAGACATCAGGATCATCCGAAGATGTTATATCGACACATCCAGGGAAGTGCGTATCAAATAAGTGCTCTAACGATTCTTCATCAGAAGAAGTGTAGTCGCCATTTGGCTTGCGAATTTCGCCAACTTGGAAATCCTTGGATCTCGCAAGAATTTTATTCAATCGACTGGCTTCACTCAAATTGGAAACATTTGCACAAAGATTTTTCCAGCCGGATCGTTCAGCAGATCGTAGAGCCTTCTTGTAAGCTTTGCGAGCCAACTTGAAAGAATCCGTCCCTGCTGAATGGCGTCTGTTCCAACTCCTTCTACACTGCTTCCTTAGCTTAGCCAAATCGGAATTCCACCAAGGGGTTCCTCTTTAGGTTTTTACAGAACACAAAGGGCAAGCTTCTTCGAAAGCTTCCACGATGTGCAATGTTGTAGTATTTACTGCATCAACAGTCGATATGAGTTTCTATAGAAGGTAGATATTCATAAAATTTGATAGAGAGCAACTCTGTATATAATTTCAGTTTGTTGAACGAGGATATCTAAAACGCAAGGTCTGCGAAGTAACATTCAAATGATCCAAGTACATGTAGCGATGATCAGATATATGTAGATTCCTCATCTGCCACATGCCAATTCGTCAACTCGTAGCTGATTCTATTGAAGCAAAGGGTTATGTCTAACATCTCTGCTTTATTGGATACCATAAAGGTTGGGCGATTGCCTATGTTAAGTAAACTAAGTTCGGTACTACTTAAGTATTCCATCAAGCTAGAGCCTCTCAGATTGATATCCGAGCTACCCCAGATGATGTGATGAGCATTAGCATCACTGCCTTTTGAAGTGCAATATATGACAACTCGTTTGAAAGCATCCGTAGGTGATAGTTCATCATGTGGTAAGTAAACCGAACAATAGACGTATTGCCTGACCGGGGTTCCGTCAGTTGTATCAATTGTGACAGCACAGCCGAAGCCGTACGTCAAGGACGTGATACAGAGTACACAGTGAAAAACGCATAATGCGAATCCATATAGGTAACATACACAAAGTACATTGTAAAAAAAATGCATAATGCGAATCCATATAGGTGGAGGTTTGTTGAAAAACTAAGTAAAACACATATTCATAACCACAAACTCACGTTGAGATTGAACAAGAATAGCCAAAGCCGAACATCAAAGACGAGACACAGAGTACACTGTGGAAAACGCATAATGCGAATCTGGCGGATGGCCACCAGTGGTGCAACTCCGAAGCTAAGTAAGGTTTTCAGTGCCGCCTAAGAGGAGAAATGCGGAAACTCACCCGGAAAGGATTGAGCGGACAGTTGGCCCTAAGGATCAACGGAAAACAGTGCCTCCACCAAAAAGGGTAACTGAGGATCGCCGGTAGGAGGACGAAAGCGAAAAGACAGAGGAGAGGCGATTGTCGTCAAGACTGACGATAAAAGCTACACCAACGCGGCGTCTTGAAGACTATGAGATGCAACGAAAAACTCTAGATGATTCTCGTCTTGAAGCGGAATGCTGCTCAGAAGAGTTCTGAGTATAAAAAGTTGGCAAAGGAAATCCTGGGAAATTATCATGTCATGACTGATCTTTGTCTTGCGGCACGCTAAAAAACATTAGATCAACATGATTTTTGATTGGGTGGCATTAATACTAATAAGCATTAAACGTAAAAATTTTAATGACACATAATAGGGAACATATTATAGAATATGCTAAAAATATAGTACCATGCAAAAATCAGGAAATCGAAAACGAGAGTTCCTCCGGAAGTTCCTCCAGGATTTCCTCCGGAAGTTCCTCCAGGAATTCCTCCGGAAGTTCCTCCACAAAAATTCTTTTGAAAATTTCTATAAAAACATCACCGGATATTCTTCTCTTCAATTTCTCCAATTTCAAAATTATTTAATGAAATATTCCCGGTTATTTTCGCGGGAACTTCTCCAGAAGGGATTAAATTCACTTGGCGAAATTTGTCTTAATTATTAGCGTTTTCGCTCTTAAATCCGGCTAATTTAAATGTCGGAGAAAAACCCGTGTTTGATACTTGTTAAAACTGCTATCACCAAAAGACTTCAAATCAGCTCTATATTAGATACAGTTGTCATCTAATGATTTCGATTTGAAGACTTCATCGGAAATGAGAATAAAATCTTCATATATACTTGGAAGTTCAGGCCTCCCTAGCCGGTGCCGCAAGATGCTCGGTTGCAAAGCAAGACCAACATTTCTTAAATTGTTTCGGAAACATGCTGATGAGCGTTCAATAAGATTTTCCATCGAAATTGTAAACCAGCTAAATTTGAGGATTTTTGGATGTGATGTGATTGAAAATAGTTCGGTGGGTAGATTTCACCACTCACACACAATTTCCTCTTATGGTCATTCCTGACGGAATCCAAGTTTAAAAGTGCTCGCGTTTTCGGGGGCACACCACTCGATTCAGAGGCGGCGCACAACTGTCTTTTTTGTTGATTTTGCTTTGCTGCGTCGCAGCATGCGTGAAATGATAGAAATGACAGTTGTGCGTTGCTTCCGTATCGAGTGGTGTGCCCCCGAAAACGCGAGCACTTTTAAACTTGGATTCCGTCAGGAGTGACCTTAAGCATGAGAACAAAATGATATCTTCAATATCTAATAAAAACGAGCTCGCATAGAGTTAAAGAACAATAGTGGTTACAAAACCCAGAAGAGTTCATTATGGAATTTCTCGGAGTATGTACAAGCAGAAAACCTTTTTTCGAACAAAATTATTGTTGAAACACCTAGAAAATTTTATACATTTTTTTGTGTTTTCTATTCTCGTAAATAGTAATACAAATAACTAACGTTTTCAATACAATAACTTTTCGATGGGCTTCACCAAAAACATTCGATTATTTTAAGCTCTGGTCATGAACCATTTTTCGGCGTGAAAATTCGTTTATTTATGCAATAATAACGGATTATATCAGATAAATCTCCATGTATTGAGTGTTTGGAATATGAGTCTGTTCGGGGTTTGAATCAAAACGATCCGTTACATCCTGTTCCATTGTTTCCTTTTGAAAATTGACCGGATCGCCTTGGAGTTATGGCCAAAATATTATTTCTTTGATACATGAGAAAGGCAACATTTCGGCTAGATAGATTAATCTGGGTTTTATTCTTCATGTCAGGGATCAGCTTTTCACTTGTTTAGTGGAACGAAATCCAAATTGATACTTGGCAAAATGAAGGAAACTTTAAACATAATCACCCTCAGGTCTTACCTAAGCACCTTCCAAATGCAAGGTTTATTGTAGTATGATAACAGATTTAAATTAAGTGGGACAGGATATTACATCTAGCACATCAAAATCAGATAAAATATTGTTCGGTGGTCGAAGAAACACAACGCTTGACAAAGTGTTATGGGGTTACCATCCATCCAAAAACCAGTGCACTTTTTCCGAATAAAATTCATTTATCCCACTGGGTGTGTAACACAGGATTGTTTGGGTTTCAATGGCCGGGACGCCAGTTATGTGAGACTTGTCCTTCAACTATCTGTGCTCAACTTTTTTAATTGACCATTACGAAACAGGAAAGTCTGTATAGAAAGAGCCAATCCTTTTTCTTAATTAACAGATAAATAAAAAATGAATATTTTGTCACAAAATCGAAAAGTGAAACCAACAAACGTTTGTAAGCCCACGTGTTTGTAGTGGAGTCGCACAAACCCCCCTATTATATTTTTTGATGGTTGATGTTCAAGTTGATACTTGAACACTCGCTTCGTGTGTGATAAAGTTGGTCGAATAAATTGAGTGTTCGTGCAGCTGTTGGTGGTGGATGTTTGACTAAACAACGAGTGGAGTATATGTTGATCAAACTGCTTGACCGTGTGTACGCTGCATAACAAATCACGCGAGGCAAAGTATGGTCATATTTTAATTAGTTTCAGGGAAAAAGCTAAGACAAAAAAGAGACTGAGCTACAAGTTATGTTGTGGATGTAATACTAACGAAATGCAAGACGAGTACTTCCTGCTTAGTAACATAAGATCTCTACTCAAGCCTCAACTCGATGCTCTTTAGCTATTTGAATATTGTTTCAAAATCCTATAATAGACTTTATTCATCATACTTCATATCCCTCGTTGCCAGTGCAATGAATTGCAACTGTTTAATCGATCGCATTTTCCAACGAGCGAAGTTTTCGCTTCTATTGCACAATTAAGCAGAAGCATTTATAGTGCACGCGTCTAATGGTTATCGGTGATGCACCACACTTACGATGACGAAGATAACTTCATTAAGATGCTTAAGATGGTGTATTCGGACGTCGCTGTCGGTCGTTTGATTGTATGCCATCGTTCCCGTTCATCCATCCTGCCGTCTGTCTGTCTCGCTGTCTGTCATGTTTGAGCAAATTATTCAACAATCGGATTGGCGGCACCCCCGATTCGCTTGTCACGTTTCTTGTAGAGGAGACAGTGGTCTGATACGCGGAGATAAGGGTTCTATTAAAGTTACCGAATACATTTTGTTGAGTTATGTCAAGTTGAGCCTTTTTGATGAGAATTTCTTTAATTAATCAGTCTCACTCAATTTTCTCAGCTTTTTGGATAGAGAGGTCAAGATAGTCTTGCTTTACCACACTCCACAATTTTATATTTAGCGATAATCAATTAGATCACTATATTCACACGTATTCAGACAATGCTTTTTATTATCAACAAGTGTTGGTAAAATCACTCATAAATCTCAATCAACGAGCGCTCCCGTGCGAACGAAATCGTTTGCGATTTTAAAGGAATGCATCACGCTTGAATTTTTCATGCTAAAACGCATCATTTCACTCATTTGCCCAAAAATCATTTTGGTTTAAAAACGCATTTGAAATTAATTTGGGGGCAATTTATTGCTTATACATAAAAGAGTGTCTAATATTTTATGCGTCAAACGTCAATTACTGTTTTTAACGAAGGGGAACAAAAGAAAACCTACGATGATTCAAATGGATGATTCAACTCATCCATGAGTTTTTAGGTGCTGAGTTGGGTGCGTTTCAACTCACGCTTGATTTGAATCATCCATGAGTTTTGAGATTTTGAGTTTTACCAACACTGTATATCAACCTGAAGCCTGTCGAGTACCTATAAGATGCTTCACTTCCGCTCGGTTCATAGTTTTACATTCGTTTGGTTGGCGCAGTCGTTGAAGAGTACGCAGATCATCTTCTACCTGCTTGATTCACCTCGATTGTTGCACACCCATCTGATCACTATCATGAACAATAATTTGCACCGGGGTATTATCAGACTATGGAGATTGCTAAATAAATCTGCAGCATCTTTCAACTGTCCGTGGAAGAACTTCGCCCATGAATACCACCAGGTACTGCTCAACGAACTCTCACCACCGTGGTTCACGTGGTTGCTGATCAAACCAGGGGTACCTATTTTTATGTTTCCTGAAGATATGAAACCGCCTTGCACGCGGTTTCGTCACCAAACCACTCCGTTGGCATTTTTTTTGTGATCAGTGATAAATTCTTGACTGGAAGCATATTTATAATGTTACAATTAACAAAGGCATACATTAAATCGTTTCAAAACTTGAGTTTGGTTTTCGATGACTCAATGGGGAATGCAAATTTGACCACCTTCCCAACGTCATCCACCTCTCTGTGTGGGAGGACGCCGGCTACAAGTGCCAAACGAGCATGTTATGTAGCTATGTTCGTGTGTTCGTTCATATCCTGACAACGACAACGATAGCGATGGGGAATTGCTCCAATGGCAGTTTCATGTTGGAAATTGTATACTCAAGATAATGCGAAAGGAGATGAGTGCTTTTGTACGTCTGAATGGCCTCGGCAATAATCGTCATAAGCAATTAACAAGCTGACCTAGTTTTGCCGAATCGGATGGTTTCTAGAGAGCCCCAATAACGCCCAGTGACAGCTTTACGGGGGGACAACAAAGGACTTAAAGCCTGACCTGACATTTGCAATTAGATAAATTAGTGCGGATTGGACCAGGAGCAACTTGCCAAGGCGATCTTATTTGAGAGCATTACTCCAAAATGGATTGCGCACTCAATCAAATGGGAATTAACATGGTGATAATTTTAACTTCACGTGATTCCGGGTAGGTATATGTGTGGTGAAAATGTAGCAGAGTCTGAGCTATAAGATACCTCTAAACTAAATGATAACTTTATAACTAATAGACCACGCGGGGCAAACCAGCGAGATTTGCCATAGAAGTTGTCGGGCACTGTTTATCGTGTTTTGTCCTGTCTGCTAGTAGCATTATTATTTTCTAGTGGTATTCTCTAGTTTCAAGTTGTTTTGGGTAGCATCCACAAATGATGTAGCTTTTTTTAGGGAGAGGGGATTGTTTGCGATTTCATGAAGAAGTGAGACGATAGGGGATAGGGGCTTATTCTAAGTTACGTTTTGCCTTTCTCGTATACTAAGTATACGTAAAGGCTATATGTTCACTCCAAAAACAAACTTTTTATAGAAGGCTCGGAGACCCATAGTGTTATATACCAATCGACTCAGCTCGACGAATTGAGGTGATGTCTGTGTGTGTGTGCGTGTGTGTGTGTGTGTGTGTGTGTGTGTGTGTGTGTGTGTGTGTGTGTGTGTGTGTGTGTGTGTGTATGTGCGCACCAAAAGAGCAAAAAGTCTCGCTCACTTTTTTTGTACTTACCCTTGACCGATTTCTTCGCAACAGGTTGCATTTGACGCAGTATTCTGCCCCATTGTTTCCTATTGAAAATTGTCCGGTTCGGACTATGGGCTTGGGAGTTATGGCCAAAATATTTTTCTCATAAAAAAGCGCGTAAAAAGTCTCGCTCACTTTTTTTGTACTTACCCTTGACCGATTTCTTCCCAACATGTTGCATTTGACGCACTATTCTGCCCCATTGTTTCATATTAAAAATTGGCCGGATCAGACTATGGGCTTGGGAGTTATGGCCAAAATACTTTTTCTCGTAAAAAAAACGCGTAAAAAGTCTCGCTCACTTTTTTTGTACTTACCCTTGACTGATTTCTTCGCAACAGGTTGCATTTGACGCAGTATTTTGTCCCATTGTTTCCTATTGAAAATTGGCCGGATCGGACTATGAACTTGGGAGTTATGGCCAAAATACTTTTCTCATGAAAAGCGCGTAAAAAGTCTCGCTCACTTTTTTGTACTTACCTTTGACCGATTTCTTTGCAACAGAATGCATTTGACGCAGTATTCTGCCTCATTGTTTCCTATTGAAAAAAATACTTTTTCTCATTAAAAAGCGCGTAAAAAGTCTCGATCTTTTTTTTTGTATTTACCCTTGACCGATTTCTTCGCAACAGGTTGCATTTGACGCAGTATTCTGACCCATTATTTCCTATTGAAAATTGGCCGGATCGGACTATGAACTTGGGAGTTATGGCCAAAATACTTTTCTCATAAAAAAGCGCGTAAAAAAGTCTCGCCCACTTTTTTTGTACTTACCCTTGACCGATTTCTTCGCAACAGGTTGCATTTGACGCAGTATTCTGCCCCATTGTTTCTTATTGAAAATTGGCCGGATCGGATCATGGGCTTGGGAGTCATGGCCAAAATACTTTTTCTCATGAAAAAGCGCGTAAAAAAGTCTAGCTCACTTTTTTTGTACTTACCCTTGACCGATTTCTTCGCAACAGGTTGCATTTGACGCAGTATTCTGCCCCATTATTTCCTATTGAAAATTGGCCGGATCAGACTACGGGCTTGAGAGTTATGGCCAAAATACTTTTTCTCATAAAAAAGCGCGTAAAAAAGTCTAGCTCACGTTTAATGCACTTCCCTAGTAGCACAACTTACTTGGATTTGGTTGCAGCAACTTAAATGTGACCAAATTTGGTCCCATTTGAGTTAGTGTAACTGCTCTACAACATGTGTGTTACTCGGGTTACCCTAAACGGATTCCCTCACAATAAGCTGCATTCGACGCAGTATCCTGTCCCATTGTTTCTTATTGAAATTTGGACGGATCGGATAATGGGCTTGGTAGTTATGGCCAAAATACTTTTTCAATTTTAATGCACTTACCCTAAACCGATTTCCTCGCAACAGGTTGCATTCAACGTAGAATCTTGTCTCATTCTTTCTTATTGAAAATTTGCCCGATCGGACGATGGGCTCAGAAGTAATGCCCAAAATCTCGCCCAAAATACTATTTTTTACCGCACGAGAAAGGCATCATCACCGCTAGGTGGATTAATGTGGTTTTTTTTACAAAAGCTGCTAAAACACTCATAAATTTGATGTTATTTTTTTGAATATTTTTCCATCTTTTATCAATTTAAAGAACTCTGTTGAACAAACAATTCACTAGCCACCTTCTTGCGTCTTGCGTCATTTTGGATCATGAATTCTTAGGATCTCGGATGTGTTGATTACCAGCTAGAGACAAAAAATCTTTGATTATGACGAACAAACTTTCTCCACGCTTTGGAGTGAACTTCGATTGATCACCTTGTAATTGAATGACAACTTTGATTGAAAATGATCCCAATTGATTTTGAGACACTTTCGTTTTTGCCAATACTTTCTAAAAAGTGCCTCAACCATATCGTAACAATCTTTTGACCGTTTTGTTTTTTACTCCCCACCATGGATTCCTTTGTATCAAACAGATTTAGGATCGAAAGCTTAAATTCCTGTAGATCTTGGTAACAAAAACTTCGCATCCTTATTCGTCATTAATTTACTGGATCTCACCATTTTTTTCCAAACACAATTAAAATCGAAAACGTATTGGTCATGTAATCTGTATTCAAATAAATCAAGAAGCGAACATACAAGACATGCAAGTTTACTTTGCTTCGAATGTAATTCAGAAAGCACATTGCCAAAAAATACTTCAGGAAAATACGAAAATACTTCAGGGTCTTTTTTAGTGGAATGTTTTCACTGTCATAAGACGAGTTCAGCACAATTCCATTTAATTCCACCACCTCGTAATACTTTTACATATGCGTACTTCGACCTTACAGTTGAGCTCGAAACACGTATATGTAAAAGTATTACAAGGTGGTGAAATTAAATGGAATTGTGCTAAACTCGCCTTATAACAGAGAAAAAAAATACTCGACATGTACTGTACAGGTATTGTAACATGTCGGCAACAATTGTGAAAAAATCTTCCAAAAAGGATTGTTTGCAAAAGAGCTGAACAAGTACTTGCTGTTACATCGAACGATTTCAGGGAATATATTGAGATCGATGTTGAATCTCTCTCGACAGACCTCCTGAAAGAAAACGCACGGTATGTGGTGTTGTAAATCTTGAAGCCTAATTAGGCTTATTAGCAACTGTACTTTATAATCAAGCAACTTTCGGTACCTATAATTTGATCTTCTTTGAAGTATGAGAGTCCAAAAAATACAATGTTTCGATTCAGTAGCCTTTTCAGTAGCCCTACACACGCTACGTTTTGAACTACTTTGACTCCACCCTCAAGTAGGATAGAACGGTCCAAAATGTACCCCTTAATCTTTTTTGATTTTTTCACCATTATAAACAAGAATACCGAACTATTTCAAAGTGTAGATGTAAAATTTACAAAACCATTTCACAATGATGTCCTATTCAGAATCATAAGGTTTTCATGACTTTCTAACGCATTTTAAAAATGTTTGAAAAATAGGCATGAGGCAAAACGCCCGAATGGTGGTGTAAAACGACTCAATTGCATGTAAATTAATGGTGAACGCATGTTTGTTTCTTTTTTCTTAATGTATTGAACTGCAATCTTACGGGTGAGTTGAAAAAATCGCAAATCGTTAAATTTGAGTGAATATGAAGGTCTCCTGGAAGATCCGGAACATCGGAAAAAAATGTCAATTCGAAAATGTCATCGTATTTTTTTTTAAACCAATTGTTATCGAACCCCGAGTATGATGTTTTGACCAAACACGGACCATTGTGGTCACCGACCGGACCGATCCGGAACATCCGTAAAAACGGTCAATTCAAAAATTTCATTAGGACCAGGACTCAGGGATTTTTTCAGAAAAAGTTCTTGTCAAACCCTGAGTGTGGAATTTATGTTGTGGCTTTATATTTATGTTATGTTGGGGCTACCGGGTGATCCGCTGGAAGAATATCCGAAATGGTAATGGAACGATTGGTGCAGTTGCTGAGTTAGAAGGAGGTTTGTTCGTGATCCGTCAATACAAGGAGTCTGCATCTTTGGCGACATCGACCAGCAAGTGCGTTCATGTTTGGCACGAACGCCTAACAAAAAGCGCGCAAAGATGGACAGCAAAGCAGTAATGCGTGCGTGGCTGGACAGCTGGTTCAGGAGGAGTCGAAGAGTTTCAAAGAAATAATGCCCAGTTCCCAAAGCAACCAGTGGAAAAGGCGATGTTGGAGGAGATAGTTTCAATCAAACGAGAAGTGATGGTCAAGCAGTACGATGTGAAGACGGCCTTTCTCCATGGAAGCCTTGAGGAGGAGATTTTTATGAGACAGCTCGCTGGATTTGCAGTTGCTGGTATGGAGAGCAAGGTCTGCCGATCGAAGAAAAGCCCTTTGGTCTGGTCGTGGAATCATCGTCTTCAAGATGTCCTCAAACTAGCTGGTGTCCAATAGTGTAATGCGGATCCTTGCTTGTATCGAAATCAGTTTAGAGGAAGGTAGTGTTACGTTCTCGTTTACGTTAATGACCTGATTGTAGCAAGTGAGGATGGCCGGATTATCAAAACCTTGGAAGAAACGCTCAAGCGAAACTTCGGAATCAGTTGCCTTGGGGATATTGGACATAACCTGGACATTTAAGTGGTGCGAGATGTAGATGGAAACTTTTACCAAAGCCAACGAAAGTAGGGTTTCTTACCCCATTCCCGGCCTAACATGCGTACGACTGCACTATTTAATTGATATTTATGACATGAAGCAACTTTCCCTGAATTTTGTGGGCCATGTATTACTGCAATGGGGTTCACTTGTTCTTCTTGCAAAACATCGCTTGAAAAAGCTTTTATTTGATTTGAATTGACGAGGTGAGGCACGTATTTTAGGCACACCGATTGCTTTTCCGGCATACTTCATATCAATTCTCGGCACAAGCGATTTTCACTCAATCTTTCAATATCTAAATCTCTCATTCTCTCTCGGGACGGTAGAAAATGCGACGTGAACAAAACAATGCACGTTCCACGACAACGTGATGCCAGATGATATTATTCATTTTTTTTATTTGATTGAGAAAATATGTTCACTAATCCAAATTCCTCCCAAACATTTAAAAGCTATATTTTTTTCGCTTTTTGAAATCGAGAGAATTATAAATAACATTATAGCGTCAACGTATTAGACAGTTTTCCTCTTAACGATGAAGGATTATTTTTATACTATTAACGACTCCTGGCCTTTTGGCAGCACGGCGCTGCTAAAAGTTTTTGGGCCGAGGAATTTTGTTGTTCGGCTTGAGAATACATTTTTAAATGCTATTATGTGCACATATATAAATAGTTCTCAAATAATACTATTCCGCCAGATGAGTCTTCTCCTGGTAGAAACGCTTAGAGGTGTTTCGGCTGGGGTCTGTTCAAATATTACGTAACGCAATAGCAGGGCTGGTAGCGACCGAAGCCACTCAAAATAGTGACTTTAGTGACCAAAGCTGACGAAAAAAGTGACCAAATAGTAACTTCCAATTCCATGCAAGTTCGATGAGACGAAATCAAGCGTTTTTGGGTAAATTTTGGGTGATCTCTCGACAAAAATCTGCGTGAATGGGCATTCTTTTTTTTTAATCTTTCGTTTATTTTGGAGCGAATGGGCATTCTCTTCTCTTGAGAATGAGTGAAAATTACGATCATTGGATTAGCTGAACACCTACTTTAAAAAGATGCAAAGAATTATACGATTTGTCACTGGTGCCACGGAAGGTTTTGGTATTTTTAGTGCGGCAGAAACAACAGTACGGATCGTTTTGGTAGAAAACAAAACAAAAATTATGAAGATTCATGTACAACGAGCCGAGGATTGAGCGCTCGAAAAAATATGAAGATTCATGTACAACGAGCCGAGGATCGATACTCTCTTTTAAATATTTTTCCTGCAAAATACGCAGATTTTCCGACTTGCTGTGCGTATTAATGAACGATTTTTACTATGGAATTCGACAGCGCATGTAAATCTTCAAAATTGGAGAGACTTGTTCTCCTTTCTATGATATCTACTCATTAAATATTTTTTCAGAGCAAACCATTACATCTGTCCAACTACAAAAAATTGAGAACAAATTATATTTTCTTGAATTTTCTAGTCAAATTTTTATTTGGATGACTAATGAGGAATCAAGTCTCCTCAAATTGAGGCAACAACTCAAAATCCAAAAATCCTGAAATTGTGGTAGAATGTTGGCATTTTTATCAATGAAGATCATTAAGCATATGAAATATTAAATTTTATGGATTTGTGCTGTGAAAAAAATATAGCACTTGGAGAAGCATTGGGAGAAGTTTTCAAATTTTGCGTGGCCACTAAAAACATCTTTAGGAGGAACAAAACACAGTAAATAATAGAGTAAATAACCCAAGTACTTGTCATAAGACGAGTCTATACCATCCCATTGAATTCCACCACTTAATTGTATCTTGACAGATACGTATTTCGACCTCAACAGTAAGGCCGTCTTCAGTGTCTCGTACTTGACTCGACGAAGTCGAGTCAAGTACGAGACACTGAAGACGGCCTTACTGTTGAGGTCGAAATACGTATCTGTCAAGATACAATTAAGTGGTGGAATTCAATGGATGGTATAAACTCGTCTTATGACAAGTGAAGACATTCCACTAAAAAGCTCAAAATAATTTTCTTAACCCAAGTAACCAAAAGTTCCTTTAAGAATACGTTTTTCGCTCAATCAGCTTCACTGAGCTGCTTAAGCGAAAAACGTACTCTTAAAGGAACTTTTGGTTACTTGGGAAGGCTGTCAATAAAAAAAAATAACTCGTCACATAACGATCATTTGTCTAGCGGATCTATTATAAAACCAATTATGTCTCCCAAGGGGTCAAGTCTCCCCACCTTCCCCTACTGTATGAAGATTGAGTTTAAAAAAAAATGATTGTATATCAATTTATAAATTGTGACGTAAAACACCTCCAATTAGCTACTGGTGAAATGCCAATAAGAGCAGCGAGTTAAATGGCTGGCGAAGTTTTAGAGCGATCATTTTTCCAAGATCCGTAATTTCATTTCCGCCATGAACAAAGCATCATCCGAAGGATACATAAAACTTGGTCAATAGTTTCAAAATAGTTGAAAATAGTGACTTTTTGCGAGAAAAAGTGACTTTAGTGACTTGAGGTCGAAAAAAGAGACTTTTTAGTGACTAGCCCGAAAAAAGTGACCAAGTCACTAAAAAGTGACTCGCTACCAGGCCTGCAATAGGGGGTGGGAAGTAGTTTAATTTTTGTTACCATTTGTTAAGCAAAATACCCGATCAGGAATCCATAATAAAATTATAACTCAATTCTATCAATGGTTGTTATTCAAAACAACGTGTGTTATAATTAGATAATTCGATAAAAATGTGTCTTCGGCCAGTTTTATTTCATATCAAAATTATAACAACATTAGTATGTATTTCTACACAAAATAATTGCCTACATTTTTTGATATTGGAAAAAGCGGAGGTAATCTCCTCCTGAATAACTTGAATCAATGTTCGATGTTAATAGTACTAGCTAGTTAGTTAATTGCCTACATTATGGATGAAAATCCGGCGTTGAAGCGACCACATTTTTATACGTGATGTAGGCAATTACCATGAAAGTAGATTTTTGTACCTCATAATCATATCAACGATTGTTATAATGTTGAAATGAAGGTAACAACCTCTGATATAATTATGTTACGGCTAGAGGGAATTTTGTTATAATTTTTGTTATTTTAACAACTAACCAGCCAATTTAATAACACATTTTGTTACATTATTTTTCTGAAATAAATAACTCCCCTTGTTATAATTTTGTTATGCATTCTTGATCGGGTATAGAGGGTGGGGGTCCTTCGAAATATTCTTACGCGTAACAAGTTAATTGCATAGAGTAAAAATATTCAATTTTTTTTTCAAAAAAATATTTATTATCTTTAAAAAGCATGAAACATCCAATACGTAATAGTTTATTGCACCGTTCTTCAAATTCTACCAAAATTAGACTTTTTTCAAAAAAATCGTATTTGTTACGCGTTACGCATTGGGGTGGTGGTAGTTCTGAAAATTGTTACGGATTGTTAGGAGGGGGTGAGGGGATCTTAAAAACACGTTTTTCACGTTACGTAATATTTGAACAGACCCTTGCCAAATTGACAATCTGCAAGTAATGAATGAATCACTCTTCTTACATTTTGGAACATTGTCTGTAGAGTAGTTGTCTACACGGCTGACTCTGAATCAGATGGTCATGGGTTCGATTCCCATCCCCTCCACATCCCTTTAATAATAGGAAACAGTCTAGGGACTATAAAATAATGCAAGTCTAATAGACGTTAAAATTGAAAAAAAAAAAAGTAGAAGGTTGTATCCGAGACACGACCGCCAATTGGACGTAGGATTACGTAAGTGTAGAAGATTTTATTTTGAAACTCTAAATATGTTTCTTGGTGCTGATTTTTGAAGATGGGGCTGTATATTCAATCTGGGTTGGAATATCCTCGACATGTCGCATATCCTGGAAATAAATGGGCGAAAACCCGATTGTTACTATAAACTCATTTCGGTTTATAACTATAAGCAGAGTATTAAAGAAACAGAAGATCGGTAAACAACAGCCTCAACAACATCTTCCTCCGTGAATATTTGGTGGCCCTGAAAAGGGCCGTTTGTTTATGTTGGCTTGAAGCCTTTTGAAGTGATGTACGCCGTGGTCCCGATGAATGTTAAAGGATGCATCAATCCACTGTTGGGCTGAATCTGTAGAAAACAAAGAAAAGAACAAAACGGAAAGAATGTTTCATATTAAATACATTATGATCTAAATATAAATTTAATTACCAAATACTCAAGTTTCATTTTCAGGATCAATTATCTATTTTTGCTACGGACTGTCCGGCTGATGTCAATGATTGGTCATTCTGGTTGGAATCGAACGTTTTGGCAGATGAACTAGCGGACCAACGACGATCAGTGACGTTAATTCACTTCACTGGGATGGCATCGGTTCTAGAATAAAATAACATAACTGATGAAGAGAACTATGTTTAATTCTAAATCATTAGTTTTACCTCAGGACACCGCAAGAATCGACAAAATAGGCCGGTGGTAGGAGAAGTACGTGCAGTATCTCCTGCATTCCACACTTACGTTCCGGGTGAACGTTAGATCGAGACATGTGCCACCCAGAGTAGTCGCTATAGTTGGATCCGAAGCACAATCCAGATAGAGAACTGCTTCATGAACCAGATGAAATCTCTGTTCTCCTCTTTCGTCACATCAATATTAAAGTCTCCCGACACTACCACGGGCATGGCAACATGGGTGTACTTTATGAGGTTGCGCACTAAGAAATATTTCTTTTGCTTCAGGGTGGTACCTAGTAAATATTCAAAATTTAATGCAACACACTTAAATACAAACACAACTACTATTTGATTATACCTGGTGAAATATATACCGCAAACAGTAACGTGCGGGTTTCCATGATTGAAACCTCTGCAGCACAGCAGTCCCCATATTCGTCTGCTACACTCAATGCTGGGTCATAGCTTTCATTGAGCTTCGTAATGGCGTGAGAAACGGCCATAGTCGACGAACCAGCACGTTCAAATATTGCCACTCCTCCCGCTCTTGTTCCGTCACGCTTCTCTTGACAAACACAAAGGTATCCATTGATGTTTGTGGTTGTGCCGTTGTCAAGCCAAGTTTCGCTCATTGCAAGCAAATCAACGGCGGTAAGCACCCGATCTGTTGCAATGTCCGACGAGTGTGCATTCAAACTTTGTACATTGATGCTCATCAACGTACAAGCCAACTTGTTTGCGGTTATAGCTTCCATGATATCGTCTGTAATGGTGCGCATACGATGGTTACTCAAACGTTCAAGTTCCGTCCGAAGGTCGTTCATTCTAGGGGTCATAGAACCCTTTCCGTGGTGGAACCGGAATGAGTTACTGGCATTCGTCAGATACAATCCGTCGATTGATGTAACCCTGGAAAGACCAACGTAAACTAGCTGCTGTTCCTGACCCTTATCGTAATTATATACGACTTCCGAGAATGTGCCTCCCTGGGACTTATGGACTGTGAGGGCACACGCACTTACAACGGGAAACTGAACTCTTTTGCACTTAACACCACCGTTAAGGGTTACGTTCGCCGATCGTTTGACGATTGGAGTCCAGCCTGTTTGTAGCACCCCAGGTCTCGAATACACCAGCGGTCTGGCCTTCACTCTCAACATCTTCCCAATGGACTCATTTTCGAATGCCATCCAAAGCCTCGTGATTGCCTGTTGCTGCGAGTTTCCTTCGTTGTACTCAACATGCATGAGCTCTCCGATCGCTCCGTTCACGATGCCATCTTCGACATCCACGTTGGTGGTCAGCATATAAGGTGTACCAAGAACAAGACGCAACAGATACGGTAAGCCACCAGTCTCTACTACACTCATCTTATGCACCTTTGTGCGAGCACTGGCCAGCTGGGAATTGTCCTTATAACCAGAGTATAGGTCATCTGCAGTACATTCGACAGCCTCTCGATCCATCAACGCCACAGAGTTATACCGTTCGACATCAGCGTTCCGATGGAATAACCGGATCCCTCGAGGGACATGCTGCCGACACCACTCCTCCGTACGGAACCTGCTTTCAATAAGCTCGATTTCCTCAGACGACATCCGCTCACCGTTGCCAATTTTGTGAGAATGCCGGAGAACTGCTCGTTGGTTTGTCGCATAACTTGAACCAATGGGTAGAAGTCGAGAGATTGCCATAAAACGGCGCCATGCATGGAGTTTATGCTCGGTTTAAACACCGCCCGCGCATTGACCGGTGGCAATTGACGAAGATCGCCGCAAAATACGATCGGCATTCCACCGAATGGATCGTCGTAGTTCCCCGTGATTTCTTGAAGCCGGACATGTACTGTGTTGAGGACATCAGCACCCAGCATGCTTGTTTCGTCGATAATGATGAGCTTCACGTTGGCGAAGGCGTTCCGGTACAGTTGTAATGCCTCGAAACTCAGCTTTGAGCTTTGCCTACGCGACATGCAAATCCGGAATGCGGAATGCACTGTTGTTCCACCTATTGCAACCGCTGCTTTTCCAGTGGATGCGCATGCTACATAAGCGTTGTGCTGCTTATTATGAGCTTGGCTGTACCGGTTCACTGTCTCCATTAGAATGCGCAAAGTGAACGTTTTGCCACAGCCCGCCGGGCCAGTGAAGAATATTTGCACTGGTTTGCAGTTTTCTTCAGAGGAATGCAAGCTGTGGATTACTTGCACAATCAAATCCCGCTGCTCTGCATTCGTGGCACGCACCATTTCACAATATTCTTGCTTTGACAAGACATTTGATCGCTGTTTGACGACAGCTGCCAAGGGTCCTGTTGGCAAGTTGTGAATATCGTCATCATTCGGCTCCATGACGATCGTGCGGACGAACTCATCGCGCTTCTGGTCGGCAATCACCTGCTGCTCGTCGTCTTCGCTGCATATGCGGATGTATTCCTCCACAACCTGATCCAAGTTCATTTCGCAGTCATACTCCTTGTGCTTTGCCAAAATGGCGGCCTCGTTGTCTTCATACAACTTCAGGAACTTGTTCCGATCAAGTACATCGCAGACTTCATTCCTGAACGGTAGGAAGAGGAGAACCATCTCACGCTTATAGTCGACCATTTCCGCCATACTGTATGAGCACCAACGCAATACACGGGGAACTAAACGGAGTCTATATGAATGCTTCGTGGATCTTTCTTCCGAATAATATGCTGCGAAATCCGCCAAGCAGATATCATCCATTCCTCGGCGCAGTTCATACCGTTGGATGATGTTTAGCGTCCACACATCGGTGGAATTGTCGTCGAGATCCTCTTCGTCCATCTGTTTGTTCCGCTTCTTGGATTTTATTCGCTCTTGTGGCCACATTGTCGCAATAAACTCAACCTAAAACGAAATTGAATTCTAAATTGTGAAAACTATATCATTTGATGAATGGTACCTTGCGGCTGGCTTCTGACATCGGTTGCCGAAGCAAATACCAAGCAGCCTCCTGGGCAGACATTTCCACGGAATTTAACATTTTTATGCTGACCTTCTTCACCAATCCATCGTACGCCTGGTCTGGATGCTCTTCCTGGAGCTTTATGAGGTCACGATGTAAACTACTTATGCCTCTGTTGGTCTTGTTTACGTATTCCACAACATAAGCAGCACATGAAAACTCCTCCAGCACAAACTGCAAATCCATATTGGATTTGAGCTTCTCAGCGATCCAAGGATTGAATGGATTGGTCCAAAGCTGCGTCATGGAACGTTTCAGCAGAACTGTTGGTCGGCGAATGGAAGAGCGAATCACGTCCAAGTAGTAATCGTACGTGCAACTGCTATCAACGAGAAACGCGTCAAGGCTATCGTAGACCTTCGTTTCAAGAGCTTCCCGCATTTTTGCTGCCTTTCTGCTTAGCTGTTGAAGTCGGCCATCCCCGGCTGTAATGGGGATCAGAATTCTGGTTTGATCCATTGGCCAGTACGGAATATTAAACCGGCAACGTTTATCGTTTCGCTTGAAACACGTAAACGTGTGTTTATGAACCTAAAAGGGTTTGACATTGTGAGTGATTACTTGCTAGAAACTATGCGAAATTTAAACCCACCTGATTGCCATAGGTCTCAGGCAGATCTTCCGATCTGATGGAGCACAGAAAATCGATCAACTCAACAGTAGCGGGCATTCTTTCGGAAACATCCTCACGGGGATCGTTCGCCAGCCAGAGCAGAATATGTGCATGCGGGCTGCCACGATGCTGGAACTCGATCCTCTTAAAATAATCTACAACGTGGTATTTGCCGAACGGGCTCAACCTGGTCGATGACAGAAGGCGCAGAAAGATGTTTACCAACTTGTGAAAATATGCACAGCACGTGACAGGATCTTCGCTGACAAGTGTAGCACGCTGGAGTGCAGACAACTGTTGCACAATATCGTCCATTTCCGCAATGTTAGAGCCACCAGAAAGCTTCCGCAGAATGCTTAGTAGGTGAGGCCATCTAATTTCATTTGCACTCATCGTCAAAAACATCGTGGGTTTCCCCAGCTGCCGGATCATGGCGAAAACATCCCGTTTTCTTTGCTGCCAATATTGAACGGAGTTCGGAATAGATTTCAGAAAAGAGAGGTTACGCTCAATACAGCTTTCCAAAAATTCCCGATCTTGCAACTGCGCCCTTGTTATGTTGGCCGTGCCCATGCATTTAAAGGTATTGTTCAATCCTTCCGATACCCGCAGCCGCATGATTTTCATGGCCATATACAAAATATGCTCCGGTCTCGCGCCCCGCCGATCCCGACGTCGCACCTCGCTAGTAGCCATCATGAACGCTGTCACATGGACTTCACGGTTGAAGCATCTCGGATGACCAAGATAAATATCGGGGAAAGACAGCTCCTCAGCAAACTCATCGTAGATAATGGAAAGCGGTTTCTGATTTTGTGCCGGTGCAAGTTCCAGACACTTGTCTTCATTCCACATGAGCGTATGTTGTTGTCCAATCATCATTTCTACCTCGTTCATCTCGTCGACGACTTCAAGGTCTACTGCCCTACGTTCCTCCGAAATATCCGTCTGCTCTGTTTGTCCGATCGCAGCCAAGTTTTCTTCATTGAAAACAATTCCATTCCGCCTGTAGAGCGGTGTAGTAACCAGATAGTTCAGCCATGCTTTAACGGTACCTTTCTTCACGTAGCCGGACAAGTAACTTGATTTGTGTATGAAGTGTTTCTTGATGCACACGTTGATAGCATAGTCGTCATCCAGGTGGCGGGGAAGTTCGCCTACCATCTGGGCCACGTCGACTGGAATGTTGATAATTTGGCCGATTATTGCCAAACTACCTGTTGCATGTTAATGAAAATAGGTTAGGAAAATCATATATTTATTTGATGTAATACATTTTAAGTTAAAATAACTTTTCCACAAACCTGCAGTATGCCGCAAACGACGAAACTGCATGAAATTGATCCTGGGAGACACCAGTCTTGTGGTGAGAGGGTCTAGCGGAGGCAAATTGGACGGAAACTTGGGATATGTAAAGCCATTCGATTGCGACAATGTGGAATTGATCCGCGGTTCAGGCTTGTTCGACATGTAGCACACGCCAAAAATCCTTCCACCGTTTCGAAATAATTTGTCGCCAGTAACACGGCAGCATTTGAGTCGGAGATTGGTTTCAAATCATTCCTGAACCAGATTCTAGCACACACATCACAAGCGCAACCGAAATCGTTTTCCACGAAACGTTTCTGGAACTCCCGATCAGCCCGATCGAAATTGGGTTTGTCTTGTGTTAAAAGCGAAGAAATATGTTCGCCATCATCATCGACAGCAGACACGTTTTCTTCAAAGTCACCACGCTCATCATCGACATCTGCTCTTGCGGACTGCATCACAACATTTTCACCGGCGTCGGAATCTTCATGATCAGAGTTTACGACCGTATCAGCACGGATTAAGTTGAATTCTACTCGAAGAAATTGTAACACGGGAAGATTAATCCTTATTGACAGACAGATATACATAATTGACAGATGCATTCGCATTTAAAATGACTGTACCAAGTACAATAAGACATTTAAAAACATAAAAGATGAAATGAAAAATTATTGCCAAGCGTACTATAAACAACAATAGCATAGTAATATAAAATTCAAGTAGCATGTGTTTAGGATATATTTGTACAAAACACACTATCCAAAAGTTTAAGTAAATCTTAACTTTATGTCATAAAAATCTATTTGTTAAAATTTTGCGATTCGCTGGAATCTAATATGTTATTGTTCCAAATATTAAATTCAAAATTCAATTGAATCAAATAATAAACAAGTAAAAGACACCGTAGATTTAATACGACCCAATAATTCATTAAATAAAAATAATATTTGAGAAGCTCCAACTATTTAATTCAAATTTAATCCGAATCATACTCAAATTCAGAACAATTAAATAATATGTCCGAAAAATATATCGAAATTCAAACTCAAGACAAAATAGAAATTCGGTTCAAATCTTATCCATTAATACATGAATGCAAAATTCAAACACAATCGATTTGCAAATTTAATTCAACACCAAATCAAAGGACCAAATCTTACCGATTGTGTGATTTCAACTCTACTGGCAGGCTAATGTAACCTACCAAGTGAATGAATTCGGAACTATATTAACAAATTGAATATCTAAGAACTTTTGGGCTTTTGGGATTGGAATTATATTGTTCCATTTATCGTTTAGCGATTTATAAAAACCCAACAAACAATTCAGGCTAAATAAGCTAATAAGTAAACATTTGCAGTATATATTTCGAAGTACTTGAAGAACTTCAGCCGTTAAAAGTACTTACCATGTTGTCAATGCTACATTTATTGAAAATAATATATAAATAATGTGTAATAACAATGTAATACATTCGACGACAAGCAAAGAGAAATAGAGGTATTCGTAATAGAAAATAGGTAATAGAAAATATTCGTTGATAATTTCACATTTATAGATAAATCTGCTATATAAAATGATAAAATGCAAAATTTCTATACTGTCATCATAGAATTTGAAGATTAGTTCACATTATTGATATGTATTTACACATTTGCTGCTAATAATAACTTCCTACCTCGAGTTGAGGGCCCTTCGCCAGCGTCCCAACCGGTAGCCGACGACGTACTACCCTTGGCCGCTTTCAACTTGGCCCGATAACTCCGTGCCCGTTCAGCGTCCGTCCTTGGAAGCTTTGAGGGTGCGTCCGATTGTTGATCCCTTTCACGCTTCCTGGAATTGCGTTTATACTTCGCTGCCAAGTATTGCGACATCGCACTGTATTCACTAGTATCGAATAAACTTCTTCTAAGCACAACTAATGTTTCTCACTTCACCGATGTGATACGAGACACTAACTGTATATCGAAAAATATAATATATATAAATATGAAAATTGCATCACGTTAGCTATTGAAAAGTGATGTCTGTGCTAGAGAATGCATGCATATTGAATGCCAAGTTGAACCTGGTGAGAAAATGTTTATTTCAAGAATACCCCTGTTTAGTAGGTGCTGGGATTAGAGATGATATTCGATTGAAAATTTACTCAAATGTTAGCAATTTTCATATTTATTTAAATACGGCGTTGTTCTGTTGCTCTCAAGCAATTATGAATTGCACTTTGCAGAAAATTCGTCTCAGCTCAAAATACTCCCATGTAATATGATAGTTATTATAAGAACCAATTTGTTTTCCACAATACGCCTATCCAATCACAAGCAGCAATAAAGCTTATGATTTGTACTTTGAAAAACATTTGTCTCGGCTCAATCTTCTCTCGTGTGAAATTATGATTCTGAAAAGAACCCATTTGTTTTCAGTAATGCACCTTCCCAATCACAAGCAGCAACAAAACCGAAGCAGAATCTAGAAAAATTTCATTTCATTGCTACCGACCCCAATGTCAGCCGCTCGATAAGTTACCGCTAAAACGCGACATACGCCATCATGCGAATCAATTTTCGCAGCATCCCCCTCCGAAGAGCGCTTGCGCTGCTGCCGACGCCAAGCGATTGTAATTTGCACTTTTAAGAAGTAAAAGAAGAAGAAGAAGAGTCGCTGGTTATGTTCGAAATCACTGGCATCGAACGAACGAAAGGCGGAGCAAACAAGCCGATGCCAAGCGATCATAATTTGCAATTTGATTTGTAAAAGAAGAAGAAGAAGGAGAAGAAGAGGCCCTTGTTATGTACGAATGCATTGGCATCGAACGAAAGAAAGGCGGAGCAAGCAAGCCGATGCCAATGATACGGCGCTCAAAGGGGCGGGGCCTCGAAGTCCATGCAAACGTATTCTGACCAGCCGAAGTCTGATTTTCTCGGAAAATCGGCAGGACAATTTATTACTCGGAAAATCGGCAGGACAATTACATCGCAGCGCCGACCAGAAATCACCGGCGGTGAAAAGGCTGAGAAGAAACATCATCAAGGGCGTCTCATCAGTAGTAATAAACTACTACTACTACTTCTCGGAAATTCGGCAGGACAATTACATCGCAGCGCCGACCAGAAATCACCGACGGTGAAAAGGCTGAGAAGAAGGGCGTCTCATCGAAGGCGTCGAGTATCTTCGTGCGTGTCGAGCTGGCCAAGCCCGCCGTTTCGGAGGGTTCCAAAGTCGTCACCAAGTAAGTCAGCTCCTAATGAATGAACGAGGAAGTAGCTTCACTTAAAACGGCCCTTTTCAGGGCCACAGTCTCACTCAAAGAGGAGAGGAATTTTCGTACCGTGCACGCCGGAAATCAAAATTTTGTAATGAATTTCTACTACTGATGCACTGTCAGCCAATTAAGAATTTGCCGCTGGAACACGATAGAAGTCATCCATCCTAATACATTGTTTTGGAACGTCTCCATGCAAGGAGCGCATCGGCTGCTACAGCCAAAGAACTTTGCCCGTCACCAAGCGATTATGATTTGCATTTTTGCAGATTTTTGTCTCGGTTCAACCTTCTCCCGTGTAAAAAGATGATTTTGTTTCCAATGACGCGCCTTTCCAATAATAAACAGCAAGTACGCCGAAATCAGAATCTTGGGAAAATCTCATTTGACGCAACTCAATGATGTGAGACGTCATCATTGTTTAATTCCCGCACTTTTAATAGATAGCAGATTCCAACTTTCTACCGTCGCCAAGCGGTTATGATGTGCACTTTGAAGAAAATATTTTGGCTCTACCTCTCAATAGTACATTTGCCAAGAATTGATTTTGATCCACAATGCGCCTTTCTAATCAATCATAGCAAACAAACGATAGTCCGTATCTTGCGTAAAAATTTCACTTTTCTGCTAAATAGTCACTATTAAGAAAACATTTCCAGTGACGCCACTGGTATGCGGGGACCGTAATCGCTGCCATTTTTGCAATCAACTCTATCTTCTAATAAAATTTTGGTCCTGAGAAGAACCGGTTTTCTTTCCAAAATGCGCCACTAACAGTAACTAAACGATAGTCCGAAGATTGTTGCTTTTAGCGATGGCCTCTCGATGTTCCACTTTCTGCTGAGACTGCTCCTACGGGCGTCATCGTTGTGCCCGCTCTCCGAGAAAATTTAGTCGAACTGAGGATTGGAGTCGAGCCCGTAGGTTGCACGATTTTGATGTCTGTGCTTGCGATGCACATCGCGATTGGTTGGTTTACCGATTTTCAGTGCCTAGTAAAATTCAATTTTTCAATAGTTCAGCACTTTGAATGCATTTTTTCGATAGTTGAGCAAAATCTTAAAGAGTTCGTCGATCGATTAACACCAAAATCTTGAAAATCGGTTGAAAGACGGCTGAGTTATTAGCCCATACTTCCTGACCACTTTTCGTGACGGTCTCAAATTTGAAACTGCAGAATGACCCCCAATGTTCCGGAAAGACGTAATCCTACGTCAAAATCAAGTCTAAATGACTAAAAAAAACACTGGATAAAAACCACAGTCGGTAAAGAAGAACGAGTATAAATCAGAAACAGGTTGGACACATAGCCTGCGATGCTAGTCCAGGTAGGTGGGTGTGTGCACAAAAGAACAGTACTTTTTCTTTAAACGCAGTGACCATTCCACAGTGGTCCAGGTGCAGACAAAGCGGTAATAAGTTTTTCAAGCCGAAAATAGCAGACATGAAAAAAAAACTTTGTTCTACAAAGTTGTTCCTAACGGTAAGGAGGAATGGTGTCATAAAAAAGGGTGGGCCACATTTGAAAAAAAAAAAAAAAACAAAACAGAGATACGGATGTATAATGTTCCACGAAGTTGTAGTTCAGCCAGATTCCAAGAATTTTGTTCAAAATATTATTTTTCTAGCTCTTGAATTGACTGATTTAGAGCAATTGTCCCAAGTTTACTTAGGGTGACCCTTGAAAAAACAGTTTTTTTGCTCTAAATTTCTCAGCAATGTGATGTTCAGACCTTTTTATGGACTTTGCGTTGCCTTATAGGTCGTTTTACCCTACCAAATCGTAAGCTCGGGAGAAAATCACAGAAATCACAACATACATATTTTTCATTTTTCTGTTAAAGAGCTCGAAGAGTACTACTCGATAACAGATTTTGTGGAAACATAGTGTAAGTCACTTTTTCAGATTACGGCAGAACAACACTCGTAATATTAACACCAGCTTCTCCAGCAGAATAATCTGCTTCTGTTCTAGTTTGATCTTTCATACGCCGAAGCGTTGGATTGACTCACTGTTTAATGCTCATGGAACCACCCGTACGACGATTGTCAATTGGGCTCATGTCGTACCGGATGGTAATCTGGATCTCCCGGTGAATTAGATCCCACTGAATGGCACTGGTGGTGGCATGTCAGACGTATCTACCAGTGTTGTGATGGGTTTGGTGCTATGTGTGTTTTTCGAGGAACTACAATGGATGACTTGCACCACGAGGAGGTAGGGATAGGCATCAAAGCCTTACATACGATCGTGTCTTGTATACAACCCTTCTGATTTTTATTTGCGGGCCAGCAGCATCATCACTATCTAATGGGAAATTTGGGTTTATCGAATTCAATAATTACAATCAATTAAACTAAACGCAAACTGCACATTCTTCCATTCCCAACGAACGCACAATGTTACAAAGAAGCTAATTTCCATGCAAAACATGAGCAAAATCATCCACCTCCAAACCACCGACCTAACCGGAGTCACCACTATGGTACCACATACTCAACCCACATCGCAATAATTATTCAATTCAATTAAACACGTTTCACTGCACTGAGCCAATAAAATTATGTCCCATGCCAACGTGGCATTGCCGGTTGTTATGAAGCCATCACCAAAATCAAACAAATCTGCGGCCAGTGACACATAAAAACGCTCCAATTGCATCATCGCCATCAAGTGTTGCGGAAGTAGGTGGGTCGGTAGTCAAGCACAGCCACTCGGTGTCGGTCCGGTTGTCGTTTGCTATGCAAATTCATTTTCCAACCCCTCCAGTGACAGACTTTTGTGTCGATCCTGCCACCACCGGGGGGAAAAAAGAGATCCGCCCAATATTGGGAATCACTATCGGGAAAAAATATCACCATTGCATGATGTACGCACACTTCAAAGAAAACAGCTAACCAACGCTTCACTCGCCATCATCGGGATGGATGTCACGTAATGCCACATTCGTGTGGGATAAAAAATCAAATAATTTTCACGGCTTCGCAGCGAATGGGAATTGCACCGAAATTGAGTGCGCGCATCCGGGACGATGGGACGATGGCGTGCGTGCGGGAGAGAGTGAAACATGAACTCAACAATCAATAATATAGGTGATATTAATTGAATAAATTATTTACAAGTCATCAAGCCATTCAAATATTTGCAAAACCTTCTTTCTGTCACATATTTTACACCCCAGATTGGAAAATAATTAAGCTTTAATTCATTTTCATATAGGTCTTAGTTCCTATCAGCGGGATTGGAGCGGCTACCGTTTTAGTTTTTTTTTAACAGTAGATCGTACCTATGATCAATGTCCGATTAGACCCTTTCCCACTTTTCATCATAATGCATAGATGATGTCACTGATTGTCTTTGATTATCTTAAATAGTCAACTGTATTTGGTAGAAATTCAGTCCAGCGTTCAAAATGCTTCAATGTGATTTCATAAATGCACCTTATGAAAATATCATGTTTTGTATTGACTTTGGAAATTTATTTATTTATCTCATAATGAGTCCTTTTAAATGGGATATGAGTCGAAACTGTTTTGGAGCCGCACACTTGTTATGTATGCACTTATGGGGGAGAAGGGTCTGTAACATTCGTTCGACCCATATAAATAAAAATGTTTTGCACGAAAAAAGTCTTACATAGGGGGAGATGTGTTGAAAACCACAGAAAATGCCTTACATAAATTGTCATCAATATTTCTATCATCAAAGAATCCCAAAAGTAGTTAATTAATGTTAAATCGAAATAATATCTTCTGCTCATTAACTAGACCACAATGCACTCATTTTGGCTACATTTGCATGTAACAGACCTCAACCCTAAATATTTTTTCTTTGTGTGGATATCCCATATTCATGAACGTTGCGAAAAAAACGTCACATTTCGCCAAATGAAATCAAACATCAAATTCAAGGCCATGTTCCACTGGTTTCAGCGAAACAATCGTTTGAACTCTCTGTGGCATGCGTTCGTTTTATCTCAGCATCTAGATGTATTCGTCAATGTGTTCCGCACTGATTACAGCGACCGTTTGATCAGAATTGCTGGTTAACATGGCTTTGAACTAAAGTTTTTCTAATTGAAGCAAAATTCTCGGAAAAGAATTGCGTTTATCGCATTCAAAAATACCTACCGAGTCAGCTAGGAAGGATTCGTCATCACGTTTTGAAGGAATTGTATTGAACACTTCCTTACCTTAGTGTGATTGTTACATAAGCGACGTGATAGAGAAAAAACTAAGTTCCCCGAGTAGTGATACTACCTTTCTCGCATTTGGCCAATTCACTAACATTATATGGTGCACATATGGTTCGATGTATCATTTTCTTTAAAAACTTTTAAATGCAACGGTCGATCGTTTGCTAATTGTCTAATATATAAATTTATAGCCTTTCGGTACAACTGTTAAGAGTTAAGCCACAATGCTTATGTTTGCCTTTCTCGTACACTAACTGCGTTCAAAGGCAATATGATCACTAAAAACATGATCACTTATCGAAAATTGGCCAAATCGCAATATGAGCTCAGTAGTTATGGCCAAAATACTATTTTTTTTATATGCACGAGAAAGGCACCAACATCGCTAGGTGGATTAACTAGGTTTTTTTCTTATTACATTTTATAATGAACGAAAAAGTCACCAATCTGTGGTTAATCCACCTGGATTTCATTTTAATTATCATCAGAGTAAGGACGAACTAGCTTGTTCAGTGCGTAAAAGCTTTTTCGATTCCCTTCAATTCACAGTCGCACGTCGCCAGAACATAATTCTTCGGGATGTTAGTGAATTATTGAAAAACATGTCAAAATAATAAAGTAAATAAATCAAAATAATAAAGTAAATAATAACATGGAAATGCAACAAAGCTGAGGTTAAGATTATTAAATTCTTCTTATTTATATTAAATTTTAAAGTCAGTGTTGGGGCCATCCTTAGTCATGCGGTAAGATGCGCGGCTACAAAGCAAGACCATCCCGGTGCCGGTCTAGGGAATTTGCGGTTTGGAAATTGTCTCGACTTCCCAGGGCATAAAATATCATCGTGTTAGCCTCATGATATACGAATGCAGAAATGGTAACTTGGCTTAGAAACCTCGCAGTTAATAACTGTGGAAGTGCTTAATGAACACTACGCTGCGAGACGGCAATGTCCCAGTGGGGGATGTCATACCAATGAAGGAGAAGAGTCAGTGTTTAGAAATCGTTCTTGTTCGCTAGATGTAAATCGATTCAAATTGATTCTTGAACTGATAGTTTTTTTTTTCGAGAACTGGTTACAGCCTGCGAATCTATAAATAAGAACCATATCAAGCGAAAAAAAATTCAGCAAGCGGATACTGCTATCAATGCGGAACTTACCTGAAAGCACAATTAGATGACCAGATAATACCAACGCGTGCAATACAAAGTTCAAACGGATGTACTGAGAGAATTGGTCATACACGAGATAACGAAAATATTTGTTTCTTTCTCATAATTAATTGATAACGTTGCTTTCTTTATCTCTCGGGTAGGATGAAAAATCTATTATGTAATGCGGTTCAACATCAGTGATGCCTTTTGAATCGTTTCCATGCCAAATTAGAGGATATCCGGAAGTCAGTTGTTGAATTTTGTATTTTCGTACGTTTTAGCTCAATAATATTACAATGATTCATATTCCATTCGTCTAAGCTCTACGAATATTTTTTAAATTATACAGCAAATTTGTATATAACACCCATTGCAATACCCAAATTAATCCATCTAGAGCTAGTGGTGATAATGCCTTTCTCGATCTCGATCCCCCCATGGCATATTGGCGCCTTGTGTAACCGTTCGGGGAATGTTCTCGAGGATTTACTAAAACGGTGGCTTAAGCGCCACTCTCAAAGAAAGACCACCACCGGTCGTGTTTGATTTGCCCGACTTTTGGAGACTTTTTCGCTAATGAAATCTTTCGAATTAGCGGAATAATAACATTTAATTTCGAAATGCAAGTACTTACTTGGACTCTTTCTTCGAACGAATTTCAGGGAACGCAGAAGGAATGTTCACTCATTCGAGCAATAACGAAAAGTAATTTAATGTAGTGAGAATGTTTATCACAGTTCAGGCATTAAACGTACTAGAATCCAACCAAGAAGAAATAAATTTCAATCGAGCTTTTTAAATAGGGGGAATGACGGCTTTGGCAGGTTTTGTTCTATTATTGGCAGGGGGGTTTTCTATGACTGACTAGGCTCAAATTTGGCCTAAACATTCTTTGCATATCAAAGAATATTGTGGCCAAATTTCATAAAATTTGGTTGACAAAAACCCCCCTGCCAATAATAGAACAAAACCTGCCAAAGCCGTCTTTCCCCCTATATTTTAGAGAATTCATTCGTACTGGACGCGACTAAATCGTACGGAATGGAAAAGAACAAACATACCCATGTTAAATAAAGCTCTTCATGTACCTATGCAGGATTTTTCGATGACTCGATGCCGGCGGAAACGATGGGGCTTAAATGTCTTGACGATGGCGACGTTAACTTCGATGTAACACGATGGAGGTCGCCGGCGTGTCCGTGCTGCGATTTGGCCGAACTGAAGGTGCGGAGAAAGTGGCTGCTAATTTTCATTTTCCGTGTAAGAAGTTAGAGAAAAATTTAGAGTGAATCATTCATCACCATAACCTTCTATTGTATTAAGTTAGTTGTGAAAAAATATTTTTATACAAATATTTCACTCCTCGAAGGGTCGCGAAAAAAGCACGAAGGAACAAAAAATAACGCATTTTTTCAAAATATATTTAGATAAATTGTTGAATTTTGAAGTTTTATTTTAATTTACTCTTAAACATGAATTTTATTACTGGCCAATATCAAAAACTTTTTTAAATTCTGAACAATTGACAATAACCAAAACAAATAATCAAAATACCCTGCCTAAAGCCGGTCCTTGAAAATGTCAAAAGACAATTGCTAAAAGAGCAATAGGGTGGAACTATTGATTTCCCGTGCTAAAACTTTTTTTCATGAATATAAGTAAGGAAAAATCTATGGATGAGTATAACAATTTAAAAAAATTCATTATTATTGTAAATTTTGATATTTGAATCAGTTTTCAGCCTTAAAGTACGTGAGGATCGAAATTCCGAACAAATTTTTCCTCAGTTTAAAAACTGTCTTAAACTCAATTTTGTTTGTCGTCGATTTTTTTTACAGGGGATGATTTTGAAATATTCAGAATTATTCAGAAATACTTTGAATGATTCTTAGTGTTTCGAAAATATTCAATCTATTTGAAAAAATAGAATTACCTACACCGCAAGAAAAAAATTTGAATAAGAACTTAATCTGAAAATTAGAATGTCTGTCCCTGACGTTGAGGCGTGACCTGAAATTCAGGATATACTTGCCTACCAAGTAACCGGTTCCGTTGAATCCACTTATAAAATTGACCAAATTTTAATGCATTCGAAATAAGCAGAAAAAAGTCATTAAAATGAAACTATATGAAAAAAAATCTCCAATTGTCACCTGTTGTCATTAACTGTTAAAAAGTCGATCCATGCAAAATACATAACGGCAAAATAGCATTCTTTTAAAAAGCAACACTAATAATATAACATCTCATATTTTTCATGAGTTTCGTCCACTTGCTTTGGTATTTGGTTTAAGATTCCTGCCTATAATATTGAATTTTTTTTAATAATATTGCGGATCTTTTCAAAAATGTGTGTTGGGTTTTCCCCGTTTTGCAATAACGTGCGCACCCGCGAAACTTATTCGAAACGTGAACAGAAAAACTAGTGATACGGTCACTACAAATTAATTTATTTGTGTTTCACTTTATACACTTTATTGGTGGACTGTAATAATTTTAAATTTCTACACGGCCGTACGGTCGACCGACAACTATACCGGCGGCGGTTAGGAGAGAACTAATTATTCCTATCTCATAATATCAATAAGATGCTGCGAGAGCGTATTGCGAGGATAGATTTCATCTCCGTTTGGAAATAGGCAAAGGTGATTAGCGTAGGTACATATTTTTACTACAGTTGTGGTCACTCATTCTCCTCGATTCTCATCGGACAGTGTCGCACCGAATTAACGTCCTACTTGCCTTAACATACCGGCCGCCTTGAGTTTACTCGAAACTAATTCAATCTAATACTTATTATATACATGAATTCAAAAATTATCTTCTTCGGCTGAATCAGCGCTCGATGTAATAGACTCTCCAACTGTAACTGCTTGCTCGTGCACCGTAACGTGAGGTTGACCGTCCGTCAAGTGGCTTCACCGCTACTGATGCTGTCCACATCCTCTGATCTGAATAGTTCTTGATAACTTCTGCTGACTCCGCTGCTCACGTACTTCCGCTGATTAGATCGATTCGGTTCTCCGTGACCTGTCGGAGAAGAATATGGTTTGATTCCGGAACACATTCGAATGGAGGGAAACATAACTTAGTTGTCGCCCCCTGGCGTTAACAGACGAAACTCTATCCTTGCCAAAGTATGCCCCAAATGGGGGCGTGAAATGCTTAGCGGAAGTCGTGTTGCAGAGAACCAGTTGTCGTCTCAGGGTTGATTTGAGGAACTTCGATGCGGACGTCGCCGACGTGTCAAGAGCCAATGAGCTGTTGAGCTTTGAAGTGATGCTGAAGTTGATCCTGATGGAAAGGAATTCGATTGGTTTCCGAAATACTGCTTAACAATGAATGAACGTAACTTAAAATGCGGCCCCTGGCATATGCGACATGCAGTGTCGCGATCCGCCATTTTGCCCCTAATGGGGCCATACTAACTGAGATGATAATCAATTATCAGAATGATGACTGCACACCAGGAAGCCGTAGATGATCCATATCTGCCAAAAATAAAAAGCGATTTGGATCCGAAATGCAAGATTGATGAATGGTGACATAACTTGGGCATCGCCCCCTCGGCAGATGTGGCTAAATAGCCACGAATTCGCCAACGGTTGCCCCAAATGGGGGCGTACTTAGCTTTGGTGAATCTGCGATGTAGTAGATGATAAGGTTCCTGACCAGATGACGATTCCTCCAAATATTGGTGAACACTGTCGAAGGGGAACGCGTCAGAATGTTTCCGGATTGCAAATAAACTATATACATAACTTTGAGGTTGCCCCCAGGCAATAGCGACGGATTGTATCGCAAGATGCCTTAGATGCCCCATATGGGGGCGTGAATACTTAGTTTGGCTGTGTTGACGTTGACGATTCACCATTCTGGTTATCAAGGATGGGCAAGATACAAATTTTGGAGATAGCTCGGCGATAGAGACCCTCCTTCGTGCGAACGGTGACAACCCTCACGTTGCCGTCTTGTCCTGGATGGATCTCGGTTACACGTCCCAGTCTCCACTTGAGAGGTGGAACGTTGTCCTCCTTCAAAAGAACCCTAGTTCCGACGTCCAGATTATCTCTATGCCTTGTCCACTTGTTACGGCTCTGGAGATTCGATAGATAGTCAGTTGACCATCGCTTCCAGATCAGTTGACTGAACCGCTGCATCAACTGCCACCTAGAGAGTCTGTTCTCCGGTAGCTCCAGAAGACTGGGTTCAGGTATTGCAGACAATGGGCGCTGCACCAAGAAGTGCCCTGGAGTTAGTGCTTCCAGGTCATTCGGATCATTGCTGAGTGGGGTCAAGGGCCTCGAATTAAGGCATGCCTCTATCTGTGCTACGACGGTACTCATCTCGTCAGGTTTTAACATCCTGTTGCCAATGACCCTTTTCATATGAGCCTTCAAAGATTTTACTGCGGCCTCCCATAAACCGCCGAAATTGGGGGACTTAGCTGGAATGAATTTGAAGGTTATGCCGTCTTGAGCGGCCTCCGCCGACAGATGTTCTTGCAGCTGTTGCTGATGAAACATTCGTTGCAGCTCATTCAGCTGTCTCCGTGCTCCAACAAAATTACAAGCATTATCGCAAAATATTTCTATCGGCCTCCCACGCCTGGCCACGAATCTTTTTAGAGCGGCGAGAAATGCTGCGGTCGTGAGGTCCATTACGACTTCAATGTGGACAGCTTTGCAAACCATGCAAACAAACAAGCAGAGATAACATTTTGTCGGAGCGCCTTTCCGCGTAGCAGGCTGCAATTCAAATGGTCCACAGTAATCAATTCCTACCCTTTGAAAGGCAGGAGCTGGTGAAACTCTCTCGAGTGGCAAATCTCCCATCAGTTGCTCATTAACTCGTGGTTTCACTCTGAAACACTTCACGCATTCATGCGTTACCTTCCTTGCTAGATTTCTGACATTCAATGGCCAAAACCTTTCACGGATGCAGGATATCATCAACTGCGGCCCTGCGTGGAGCAGTCTGTGATGGTAATCGCTAACGACCAGTTTCGTAAGCGGATGCCGGCTGTCTAGGATCATCGGGTGTTTACGCCCGCACGATATTGGAGCATTTCCGAGCCGGCCGCCAACGCAAAGTATACTCTCTATCATCACAGGATTGAGACTTCGGAGCTTAGAGGTGGATCTGACTTCATTCTTCGATGCAAGGTCTGACAATTCCAATGGAAAGCTCTCTGATTGAGCAAGTTGCACCAAAACGAGCAGTGCTTCTTCATGCTCAGTGGCAGCTAAAATTCCAGACTTTCGTTGGAACTTGTTCCGGGGTTTACAGTTGAACAAGAACCGGTGCATCCAAGCAGTCAGTCGTATGAGACTTAGCAAACTTGATCGCAACGTAAAAATCTCGTTCGGAGGCAGAATATGTAGAACTGCCGATACTAGTGGTCTCTCCTCCAGGGTCACCGAATCAAACTGCTGCTCTGGAACGTGAGTACTTGCCGGCCAGTATTGAATATCCTTCTTCAGCCAATCTGGGCCAGCCCACCACAGAGAATTGTTCGCTATTTGAGCTGGAGTTGACCCTCTCGAAATTATATCAGCGGGGTTCTCGATTCCCGGGACATGGTTCCACACTCCACCTTTTGTGACATGTTGTATCTCCGATACACGGTTTGCCACAAATGCCTGCCATCTCGATGGATGCGAGGAAATCCAGCATTTGACTATTGTAGAATCCGTCCAGAAGAAAGATTTTGCTTCAATCGCCATGCTCGTCGAAACGGTCTCATAGAGATGCGCCAACAGTAGAGCTGCAGATAACTCCAACCTAGGTGTTGACTGCTTCTTTTTTCTCCTGCTAAGATCCTCCAATGGCGCAACCTTTGATTTGGCCATTAGCAGGTTGACAGTGATATCTCCGTTCCAGTCCATACAGCGCAAATAAACTGCAGCACCGTATGCTTTATCGCTTGCGTCGCTGAATCCGTGGAACTCGCACGAAATAATGTCTCTTCCGAAACCGATCCACCGTGGAACTGAGACTGTATCCAATTCGCATAGATTGGATCTAAACTCCAACCATTGTGTCTGCAGTTCATGGCTTAGCGGCTCATCCCAGGAGTACTTGGCCTTCCACAATTCTTGGAGAAAAAGTTTTCCTAGAACGACCACCGGACCAACTAGTCCATATGGATCAAACAGAATCTCGGAAAGCACAACACGGTGAGTGATTGGCCCACCTGGCCTCCAATCTGGAACTTTGATCCACAGGGTGTCGGTAGCTGGCTCCCACGTAAGGCCCAGCGTCTTCACAGTTGCCTTCTCATCCAAGTCTAGTATTTGACGGTCATCTCTCAGATTAGAAGGAATCGATTTTAATACTTGTGGGTTGTTGGAGTTCCACTTTCTCAGATTGAACCCGGATCCCTTCAGGAGTTCCAGAACTTCTTTACAAAACTGCACGCCATCTTCGACCGTGTGCAAACCTGCCAGCATGTCGTCGGAATAAAATCTCTTTGAGCCTACCGGATAGCGATCCCTGCCCTCTTCAGCATATTTGTTCAAGATACGAGTTGCAAGATATGGTGCTGATGCTGTACCGTACGTTATATTGGTAAGCTTGTAAGTTCGTAAAGGCTCGTCAACTTCTTCTCTCCAAAATATCCTGTGAAGCTGCTGATCCTGCTCGTGCAACCATACCATCCGGTACATTTTTTCTGCGTCTCCTACAATTGCGTACTTGTACAACCGGAAACGTAGCAGAATGCTTCGGAGGTCGTCTTGAACGACTGGTCCCACCATCAAGATGTCATTCAAAGCAACACCGGAATCCGTAGAGCACGATGCATCGAAGACCACTCTCAATTTTGTCGTCGTGCTGTCTGGTTTTAACACTGCATGATGCGGGATGTAATACTCTGGGCCTGAATCTCCATCTTCTCCTGTTATCTCCTTCATGTGACCCATGTACAGGTACTCATGCATGAATGCTGTATACAAGGCCTTCATTTCGGTGTTGGCACTCAGCCTTTTCTCCATTGAAAGAAATCGTTTCTTCGCAATGACCTTTGATTCTCCCAACCTTCCCAGCATGTGCTTCCTTTTCGGAAGTGTCACTCGAAACTTCCCATCCGAGGCTCTGGTAGTCGTCTCCTCGAATATCGCTTCGCATGCAGACTCTTCTACAGACAAACAGCTTTTAGTATGGCATGATTCCAGCTCCCAGAATTTAGTTAACTCCTCGAATAGTTCTTCGGTAGTCACGGGCGTAGAAGCTACCGTATTGTAGCTGACAACAGAATTTTCTGGAACACTTCCAGCAACGATCCACCCGAGTTGTGTATTTCGCAGAATTAATCCCGAACCATGAAGCTTCCGTTGTGCTTCCAACAAAAGATCGTAGAAGATGACTGCTCCCAAAATCACGTCAACGACACCAGATTCGTTGAAACTTGGATCCGCAAGTGAAATACCCTTTGGTATGCTCCAAGACGAAATACCGAAACTATGCTGCGGTAGGTTCGATGTAATTTTCGACAGCACATAGAACTTCAGCTCAGACGACACGTACGACGAGTTACAAGAAGAAACCGAGGCTAACACTGCTTGCTTGCTGATTGATGAACTACCACCCACTCCCTTCACAGGCAAATTTTCTCGCATACGTTGAAATCTCAGCTTCTGAGACAAGGATTCAGACATAATGCAGATCTGTGATCCGTTGTCCAGCAAAGCGCGTGCAAGTACGGTGTTTCCATAGCGGTCACCGAGCTTCACGATAGCGGTAGACAAAAGCGCAATATTTGAGTGGTAATGTGTTTCTGGTGGTGTAGCAGTGTGGTGTACAGTAGGAGTATTGGTGGGAGGTGATAAACGTGCACTTTGCGAAGATGTACTTGGTGTTTGTGTAGACTGTGGGTTGTTGTGATAAGTGTTCCGGTTTTGGGCCTGATTGGATTGCTGTGGCGGTGGGTTCGCGGCTTGAGGTCTTTTTGGTGGGACTTGGGAGGAGGGAGGAATCGAATTTTGCTCATGATTCTCCGGAGCAACGTATGGGTGAAGCATGTAGTGGTGACAGCCTCCGCATCTGCCACACGTTGGCTTCGAACAATCCGCAACAAAATGACCAGATCGTAGACACTGCAAACACAATCCAAACTTTCGCACAATAACCTTCCTATCGATAACCTTCATCTTCCCGAAGCGCCTACACTGTTCAATGGAATGTGCTCCACCGTTGCACGCTTGGCAACCTCCATTTGATGATACTGCAGCGTGAACCATTTGCCTCTTGAGAGGCTTCTTGAAATCACTGCTCCTTCGCGCTGACGTAGACTGAAGTATGGCACAGTGCTTCTCCAGGAACTCCACCATCGGCTTGTACGAAGGAATGTCCTTTGAGCTGTGGCACGTTTCCCAGTGGCGAATTGTATCGTCATCCAGCTTCTGGGAAAGCATGAAAGCTAGCAGAGTGCCCCAGTTGTCGGTATTTTCTCCTAACTTTTCCAGTTGCTGAAGGTTGACTCGGAATGTCGTTAGAAGATGATTCAACCCCTGGAAACTTTCCATCTTTATCGGAGCAAAAAATTGCTCTCATGTGTTCCTGTGCAATAAGCTTGTGGTTTTCGTATTTGGACTCCAGAGTGGCCCAGGCTAGTCCATAGTTCGCAGCTGTGACTTGAATTTGGTTGACTTGTAGTAGCGCATCATCTTTCAATGACGTTCGGAGATAATTGAACTTGTCTATCAAATTCAATTGACCATTATCGTGGATCAACGACTTAAAGTTGTCCCGAAAATTTATCCATTCGGACAGCTTCCCAGAAAAGGTAGGAAGTCTTAGCTCCGGATACTTCATTCTTGACGGCTGGCAAGTTTCAACTACTGATTGCCGCTCCACGACATCTCTAGGGTTTTCAGCCGTCTTCGAAAAGAGTTGCTGTTTCAGCCGAAAATACTTAAATATTTCCTCGTTCTCTCTCTTCCGAGCCTTAGCCATGGCCACCTGTTTGGTACTATCCTCTCCGGTTTCATCTTTAGCGGCGTCTTCTACGTCTATTTCATCAGTGATGACTTCGATTTGCACTCGCACTTCACAATATTTATCGTACACTTCGTCTAATTTCTTCATGCGAAACTGAACTGCACATCTATCATGTTCTTCATCGTATGCTGCCAAGAACTCCTCTATATTCTGCAACGTAATCCACGCATGGCGCTCCTGCTTCACAAGCGCTCGTAGATCGGATACTGGCATTATTAGTAAATCACTTCACTTATTTAATGCACTAGCGCAACTCACTCCCGAGACCTCAAAGCACTATATCTATTCTCAACGGGTCACCGCCCGGTCAATCACTTTAACTGAAGGATGGCGTCTCCGCGCCAACGGAACAATATATGGACCAAATAGAAGCACTAATCTATTGTCCGGCAATTCGATGGCCGATATCGCACTACAATCACTATCCGCGCACTGTTGTAACAAGTTTAACGGGTCCGACGAATCCGGTTCGAAGGACCAAAATGTTGGGTTTTCCCCGTTTTGCACTAACGTGCGCACCCGCGAAACTTATTCGAAACGTGAACAGAAAAACTAGTGATACGGTCACTACAAATTAATTTATTTGTGTTTCACTTTATACACTTTATTGGTGGACTGTAATAATTTTAAATTTCTACACGGCCGTACGGTCGACCGACAATTATACCGGCGGCGGTTAGGAGAGAACTAATTATTACTATCTCATAATATCAATAAGATGCTGCGAGAGCGTATTGCGAGGATAGATTTCATCTCCGTTTGGAAATAGGCAAAGGTGATTAGCGTAGGTACATATTTTTACTACAGTTGTGGTCACTTATTCTCCTCGATTCTCATCGGGCAGTGTCGCACCGAATTAACGTCCTACTTGCCTTAACAATGTGCATTCTGCGGATTCCGCAAAGTTATTCGGCAGCTGTCAAAGTTCTACAGCAACTCTGAAAATCTTCAATACACAGAAACAACAATCAGATATTTGGCGTAGTCAACGTAGAATGACATGTCCAAAAGCAGAAAAAAAATGAAGTGACAGCTGTGGTAGTTTGAAAATTGAACCGGAGAGAAGAAAGTTTTCTCTGGAACAGCAATACTCTGGAGCTCTTTGGAAGAATCAATGAAAAAACGGGACAAATTGAGGATTTTTTAGTTTACGACGGGACAGCACAATAAGGTCTAAAAAACGGGACTGTCCCGTTAAATACGGTACGTTTGGTCAGCCTACCAAATAGAGGCACACGTTTCCAGGCGATCCAGCTTCGCGTACCTATCCGGTTCACCGAGCGGGAAGTGGTGTGTCCTCTATCCTTTGATTAAGATCGAGGTCCGTGGAAATTGACGACACGCGGAAAGAACGAACCTACACTATCTGAAACACGGGTCCGAAAATGTAACGGAATGAACTTTTCCGTCGGCAATTAACGACCGACATGGAATATTCGCTACGATTAACTTAGCGACCTCACTCACATCAGTTTAGCTACCTGCTTGAGGCGGGCTTTCACTAGACACACGGGTCTAGACGGTTCTCGTACGATCAATGGACACGTTCGTTGCAGAATACCACTAACGGAATTTCGATGAGACGATTAATGCCCCGATTAGCGACAGAAAATGCAGCGGTACGAAAAAAGCGCAGGGCACTGCGTGTCTTAAACAAAATCACATTATAAAATAAAAAAAAATATTTTCATTTAATTGAAAATATAATTAAACTAATAAAAAACAAAGCAAAATAAACGTAAAACGTTAGCTTAGCATTAAGCCCTCGCATAGTTATTAACTGCGAAGTTGCTAAGCCAAGTTACCATCTTTATATTTGTATATCATGGAGCTAACACGATGATACTTTTATGCACAGGGAAGTCTAGGAAATTTCCAACCCAAAATTTCCTAGACCGGACCGGGGAATTGAACCCAGCCAACTTAAGCATGGTCTACGGCAACACGGCACACGGCAAAGGACGGCTTCACGAAATATACCAAAATTCTATAAAATAAATGTTTCTTGTTTAAAACGGACTTGTCGCAATCTTCTTCTGAATATCCATTTGAAAACTGTTCTGAGTTTCCGTTGGGAAAATTCTTCTGAATTTCAAATTAGGAATTCTTCAAAATTCACATTCTCCATCAGCATTTGTACTGATCAAGTGAGGTTGTGTGTGCTATTCGCCAGTCGACCGTACCGCATTGCGTCGGTAAGAGCACGCAACTCAGTTCAATCAAAGTTATTTCTCGAGTACTTATTCAAAAGGACGTATGTGATTTTGTAAACAAAGATCCATACGTCGATTGGTTCAATCTGATAGCACTCCCGCAAACCAACACCACCAACAGCTAGCCGAAGGCTTCCCCTACCTGTCTGTGGTGATGGTTTGCGTGGGAGTGCTATCAGATTGGACGAATCGACGTTTGTATCTTTGTTTACAAAATCACATACGTCCTTTTGAATAAGTACCAGAGATTTGTCTATTTTCCGGGTATTGGACCACCCGACTTGGACATTAATTTACAATATTCTGAAAACTCAGATGTAGATATGTACAATATGTGGAAGCTTGTGTTGGAGGTAACTACATTCCTTCGACTCGAACCCACAACCCCATTCACACCCACAACCGGGTTGACCCCCGCCAAAGGGCACCAGTATGTAGGGGGCGCCAAGATTCACAAATTCGCTATTTGAAATAGAGCAATGTTTTTAGCTAGAAACGCAAGAAAAAAATTACAACAGAGTTCAGAGGTCTATTGAAAAAATGTTTTTAGTAATTTAGAATTCTAGTCTAGTCAATCTAATGTTGGTATTCATATAAAAATCGCTGCACTGGGTCATTAACAAGATTTGTGAGGAGGAAGTTTTGCCGCAGGAGTGGATGGAAGGTGTCGTGTGTCCCATCTACAAGAAAAGCGATAAGCTGGACTGTAGCAACTACCGTGCAATCACATTGCTGAACGCCATCTACAAGGAACTCTCCCAAATTTTATGCCGTCGACTAGCACCAATTGCAAGGGATTTCGTGGGGCAGTACCAGGCGGGTTTTATGGGCGAACGCTCCACCACGGACCAGGTAATCGCCATTCACCAAGTACTGCAGAAATGCCGCGAATACAACGTTCCCACACATCATCTATTCATCGACTTCAAAGCCGCATATGATACAATCGATCGGGACCAGCTATGGCAGCTAATACACGAAAACGAATTTCGGGATAAACAGATACGGTTGATCAAAGCGACGATGGATCTGGTGATGTGCGTAGTTCGAGTTTCAGGGGCCTTCGAAACGCGCAGAGAGTCCCTTCGAAACGCGCAGAGGGTACGGCAAGGTGATGGTCTTTCGTGTCTGCTATTCAACATCAGTTTGGAAGGGGTAAAACGAAGAGCTGGGATTAACACGAGTGGTACAATTTTCTCAATAAGTCCGTCCAGCTATTTGGCTTCGCCGACGACATAGATAATATGGCACGCCACTTTGAGAAGATGGAGGAAGCCCACATCAGACTGAAGAGGAAAGCTAAGCGGATCGGATTAGTCATCAACTCGTCGAAGACAAAGTACATGATAGGAAGAGGTTCAAGAGAAGACAATGTGAGCCACCCACCGCGAGTTTGCATCGGTGGTGACGAAATCGAGGTGGTAGTAGAATTTGTGTACTTGGGCTCACTGGTGACTGCCGAAAATGATACCAGCAGAGAAATTCGGAGACGCATCATGACTGGAAATCGTACTTACTTTGGACTTCGCAAGACGCTCCGATCGAATAGAGTTCGCCGCCGTACCAAACTGACAATCTACAAAACGCTCATTAGACCGGTAGTCCTATACGGACACGAGACCTGGACGATGCTCGTGGAGGAGCAACGCGCACGAGTTTTTGAAAGGAAAGTGCTGCATACCATCTATGGTGGGGTGCAGATGGCGGACGGTACTTGGAGGAGGCGAATGAACCACGAGTTGCATGAGCTGCTGGGAGAACCATCCATCGTTCACACCGCGAAAATTAGACGACTGCGGTGGGCCGGGCACGTAGCCAGAATGTCGGACTGTAACCCGGTGAAAATGGTTCTCGACAACGACGTGCATAAGAAGGCGAGGTGCGCAGCGGGCAAGGTGGATCGATCAGGTGGAAGATGACTTGCGGACCCTCCGTAGACTGCGTGGTTGGCGACGTGTAGCCATGGACCGAGCCGAATGGAGAAGACTCTCATATACCGCACAGGCCACTTCGGCCTTAGTCTGTATAAATACTAATAATAATTCATATAAAAAAAAAACGTTATAGAAATGGATAGAAATTAAACGAAGGGTTTAGGAAACTGAATATTTACAATATCCCAAGCGAGAACTGCTTATCCTATTACGTGGGGATGACGTCAAACAAGCTGAAAACAAGAATAGCCAGTCAACGTTCTTGTTCCAGTTAATTACAAAACCATGTGGGATCAAGGGAACACAGCAGAAGGTCAAGAGGTAGCAACACTACGAGAACAAACAAACACATAGTCTTTGATAAACGTACAATATATGTAACCGAAACGTCGGATAAAAACGTAAAACCTGTTTTCGAGCAAAAGAAGACTGAAAGTCATAACCTCAAATATTCCTCGAGAAACTTAAGAAGGAATTCCCGGAAAACTTCCGAATGAATTCCTGGATGAGCTATCAAAAAAATATCTGCAGGAACCTCCAATCGATTCCCTGGAGAAGCTTCCGAAATAATTCCAGTAGAAATGTCTGCAAAATTTTCCTTTGAAACTTCCGGAGTAATTTTTGAAGGAATTGCTGAGTGATTTCCCTGAAGAACTTTTTGGATTTCTTGAAGGAACTTGCGAAGGACATTTTGGAGGACCTTATTGGATACACTGTTGAAGGATTTTCTGGAGGAACTTCCGAAATAATTCCAAGACGATCTTCTGAATGAATTCCTGGAGAAGCTTGCGAGGGAACTCCTAGAGGAGCTTCCGAAGGAGTTCCTGAAGCAATTTTAGGATGAAATCCTGGAGCAACACCCGGAAGATCATCTGAAGGAATTCCTGTAGAAATTTTGAAGGATATTATTTAGAAACTTATGGAGGAATTTTTGTAAGAGCAATTCCTGGAAGAACTTCTAGGATTTTAAGAAAGGATGGAGGTACTTGCTGAATAAATCTTGAAGTAATCTTGAAGGAACTTCAGGATGAATTCCTGTTTTTTGACGTAGGACTACGTCTGTGTTTTCTATATTGGGGTACACTTTACGATTGCGAAAATCGGGGACCGTCACGAAAATATGATAGACTTTAGACTTTAATATCTAAGCCGTTTCTCGATGGATTTTCATTTTTTTGGACCATTCGATCAAGGATGAGTTAACGCTTCTTTGTATTTATTTGTAAATACTGATTTTCAACTATTTATTATCGATAATTGATGAAAAGTTTAGAATAGGTGAACTAACCAATCACGTACATGCATCACTAGCACAGACATCAAAAATCAATCACTTGCGGATCTAATCCTCAGTTTGAACAAGATTTCACGCATAGCAGACGTATCAAAGCGATCGTAGCGCAGCGAACACAGCATCACGGAGGCGCTACAAAGAAAATCCATCGCATTGGTGATGGTGCGCGATGTGTTGCTGCAGATCATTCAACCTCAACGAACCAGAATTTCATATGAAGAAAAGCTTGACCATAAAAATAGCACTGTGGCGATCCCGCACCAAATAATCAAAATTTATTACAAATTGTGGTGTCAGTTAGTTGGAAAGGAACATTGGGAATAGAAAATTGGTTCTTCTCAGGACCAACATTTTATAAAAAGAAAGAGTTAATTGCGAAACTGGACTGTTTCGGTGGCATCGGGTTTGGCGTGGTAGTTAGGTTGCTGTTAGTGATCCCATCCATTAAAATTCACTACATCATCTCCTCCGACGCGCTATCAAATTCGCTATTTACGATTGAGTTTTGAACTTTGAAGAAAGTTTATTTCGGATCAACTTTCTTTTGTATGAAATCCATGAAAACTATCTACCTACAGCAACTACCCATTAGTAAACGTCGCTTGGACAGACATCATCTCCCTCCGACGCGCTATCAAATTCGCTATTTACGATTGATCTCATACCCAAATTCAGAATCTTTCGAGAAAGTTTCATTGGATTCTTAGAATTCATAATTCTCCGAACGGTCCGTTGTCTGTGGAAACCCGATCGAACTGGCTCGCGCAGTGGAAAAGCAGCTTTCTTATATCTAATGAAGTAATCACATTAGCCCCGCCACTTTATTAATCGTTATGAGTGCACATTATATTTACACTATATCAGCTCACAAAGGGGCGGGCTTACGGGTTTAATTTATTAAATACAAGTAAGCTGCTGTTCATGAGCTGCGCGAGCTCATTTTAATCGAGATTCCACAGAAGGCGGTTCAACATCCGATGCAGCGAAGCAGACACAGCAGCACGAAGTGGGTGGCAGTGTGGCAATGCTGCAAATTTACACAACGATTTGATGCAGTTAGTGATTGGAATGGGAATTGGGAAAAGAAAATCGGTTCTTCTCAGGACCAACATTTTACGAAAGGAAGAGTTAATTGCGAAAATGGACTGTTTCGGTGGCATCGGGTTTGGCGTGGTAGTTTGGTTGCTGTTAGAGATCCCATCTATTAAAATTCACTACATCTCCTCCGACGCGCTATCAAATTCGCTATTTACGATTGATCTCATAACCAAATTCAGAATCTTTCGAGAAAGTTTCATTGGATTCTTAGAATTCATAATTCTCCGAACGGTCCGCTGTCTGTAGAAACCCGATCGAACTGGCTCGCGCGCGGTAAAGCAGCTTTCTTATATCTAATGAAGTAATCACATTAGCCCCGCCCTTGATTAATCGTTCTGAGTGCACATTATTATTTACACTATATCAGCTCACAAAGGGGCGGGGCTTACGGATTTAATTCATTAAATACAAGAAAGCTGCTGTTCGGCGCGCGCGAGCCATTTTGATCGAGATTCCACACAAGGCGGTTCGACATTCGATGCAGCGAAGCGGACACAGCAGCACGAAGTGGGTGGCAGTGTGGCAATGCTGCAAATTTACACAAGCGATTTGATGCAGTTAGTGATTGGAATGGGAATTGGGAAAAGAAAATCGGTTCTTCTCAGGACCAACATTTTACGAAAAGGAAGAGTTAATTGCGAAAATGGACTGTTTCGGTGGCATCGGGTTTGGCGTGGTAGTTTGGTTGCTGTTAGAGATCCCATCCATTAAAATTCACTACATCTCCCTCCAACGCGCCATCAAATTCGCTATTTACGATTGAGTTTTGCACTTTAAAGAAAGTTTATTTCGGATCAACCTTCTTTTGTATAAAATGGTGCCTTTTGTATAAAATCAATGAAGACGCCACCTCAGTGGAAACTTTCTACAGCAACCACCCATCGGTGAACGTCGCTCGGACAGACAGATGCCGAAAGATAATGTTTTGTAGTATGGAGAAACTTCGTCTTGAGTCAAATTTCTGTTGTCATTCCTCGCAACAATACGCATCTTAGATAAACAACATCTCATAACAAAATTCAGAATCTTGCGAGAAAATTTCATAAGATTCTTAAAATTTGTCATCCTCCGAACGGTCCGTTGTCTGCGGAGTCCCGATCAAAATGGCTCACGCGCGTCGATAACCAGCTTTCTTATATCTAATGAAGTAATTTCATTAGCCCCGCCCCTTCATTAATCGTTATGAGTGCACATTATATTTACACCTATACCAGACCACAAAGGGGCGGAGCTAACGGGCTTAATTTATTGAATACAAGAAAGCTGCTTTCAGCGCGCGAGCCATTTTGATAGGGATTTCGCAGAGAGCGGTTAAATAAGATTTTACGCAGAGCCGACGCAGCGGAGCGAACACAGCAGCACGAAGGCGCTCTGATAGTATTTTCAAAGGAAAATCATCGAATTGGTGGTGGAAGTCTGCGTTGGTGGTCGTCATTCAACCTCAACAAACCAGCATTTTATGTGAAGAAAGAGTCGATTACAAAAATGACGTCTGTTTCGATCCCGTGCGATGCAGTGGCGATGCTGAAAATTTATTCCAAATGGTGGCGTCTTAGCGAAAACTCATCGAGTGGTCGTCGAACAATAACAACACGAAGTGGAATTCTACACCTAACGTTTCGACAAGCATTGGGTTGCAGTTAGTTATTGGAAACGTGCATTGGGGACACAAATTGGTCCTTCTCAGGACCAGCATCTTCTGAACAGAAAGGGTTTATTGCAAAATGGACTGTTTCGGTGGAATTGGCGTTTGGCGTGATAGTTCGGTTGCTGTAAGCGATTCCATTCACTCGAACAAATTTGTTGCGTTGTCACTCACCGACGCGCGCTTTTCATTCTGCTATCGAAGAAAACCTTCTGTTAACATAAGAAAATTATTTTGAGCTGTTTAGGAATGTTTTCACCTGTCATAAAACGAGTTTATACAATCCCATTGAATTCCACCACTTAATTGTATCTTGACAGATACGTATTTCGACCTCAAAGGTAAGGCCGTCTTCAGTGTCTCGTACTTGACTCGACTAAGACTCGACTACCTTCAGTTTCTTGATTCGGTTGACCTCCGAGCAGTTTGCACAATGCTAATAAATTTACACAAATTATGATGAAAAATACCCTCCATTTCGTATAGCTACGTAGTCATACGTCACCTTTGCGTACAACCCGATTGGGCTGCACCTTTGAGTTTTTTTCAAAACTCAATAACATTTTAAAAACAATTTGATTAGCTTAAAACAAATTTTAAACGGCATTTTCGGCCAATTGATCTGTCCGGCGAAAACGACTTTTGGTATAATGGCCTTCGGCCAAATGGTTTCAACCGTAAGACTTTTGAAAAGAACAACTCTTCCCCGGATATCCAACAAGATGATTTTTTGAAACGTCGATGGGTGTGTGATGGCCACGGTTCGAGTCCGGATTACATTTTGTTTTAAATATAATACTCTAAACATTTTATAAGTTTGTCTCATTGAATGCATTTTAAAAATATAGACTTATGAAAATCAACACGTTTTCTTATGTCGGAATTAAAGAAAAAAAAACTTATGATGCTCACCTGACCAGATTGCCTAGAGTACTATGTTTCATTTTTTTTTGGAATATTCAAAGATTTATTGGATACTCAATTTTGAATAGAAATTAACCAAAAGTTAGGTAAATTTAACTTAAATTTTGTAAACTTGTTGAGTAGTTTTGCTCTTCATTTTATGACAACAAAGGAAAGAGGAAGAGAGATGCAAGAGAAAGAAATACCTAAAATTAGGTTCTTTTTTTAAACTGTGCCTTCTTTTTTTCTGTTGTCAAAAACAAGGGGCAGAACAATGCATTCGCCACGACGCCAGTTCGATACGGGAAGCCAACCTTGAGTTTGTTGCCTGAGGTCGAAATTGAGTGAATTAAACCTCCAGTTGAGTAAATAGAACTTACGCTAGGTACTTTTTTAACATGGGAGTAAAGGCAAACTACTTCGACCCCATTTACTCAAATTTGGCTTCCCGTACGGAAGTGCGAAGTTGGGTGGATTGAACTCACTTTTGGGTAGTTTAGTTCTTCCGTGCAGGTCAGCACAAATGTTCATATTTGTTTTCTTTCAAAAGTAAAGTCGGGTGTCGGGGTGCCGACATCTGACCAGTCCCGGCAACCGACCACCTTCTTCTCTCCAATCGTTTTATTCGCTTTGTTTGTTTAGGTTAGTATTAATAGTTAGTTCGATGCGGCCGTTTGATGACATTGGGTACCGTTATATTCGCCATGCGACAGGAAAGGAGATATTCAAGACAAAATTTTCAAAACGACTTATCTGCTGTTGTAAACAAAGATTCAAACGACGATTTGACGAATCTGATCGCACTCTCACGCAAATCAACATCATCAACAGGTAGCGGATACCTTCACCTACCTATTAATGGTTTTGGTTTGCGTGGGAGGGCTATCAGATTCGTCAAATCGTCGTTTGAATCTTTGTTTACAAAAGCAGATAAGTCGTTTTGAAAATTTTGTCCAGCATATTATGCTGGTAACATGCCTTACATAGCGATGAATGAGTCTGCCCAAAGCAGAGCTGGGGTTCCATGGGCTTGGAGTTCCGGAACCGTGGGGACGCAAATGAGTGTTGCGTAGCTTCGATGGTCTTCGAGGGTAGTCTATATGCTCCGATGCCCGATCTGATGTTGGAATTGAACCCTTTGAAGGTGGCAGGCCTGGATATTCCGAGGGTACCCGGAACAAACTTGTGGTTGGAGACGATGATGGCGGCGTAACCTTGGCGTACGCCGGAGGCTGCAGCCGATGCCAATTTGTGCCTACTGGAGGCGGCGGTTCTTAACGGGTGATATTCTGCGGGATGGTTGTCCCGGAACCAACTACAGGTTGGACACTACAGTGTTTCACCCTAATTTTTCGTTCAAAAATAATACTATCGTCAAACAAAAGTGGACAAATTGGGAAAGTTTTTTGATCACCGTACATGACTCAATCATTAGAGTAGAGTGGGGCAAGAGTGCGCGTGAGGTAAGACTACGTTTTCGATTTTTGAAGTAATAAAAAAGATAAACTAGCAGCACTGCATCAGTTTGACAGGTATTCGGGCCAACTATTATCATGTGTAATTGTAAACGATTTGAATAAACAACAAGGAGATATGGAGTTAGATAACTTTTTGGTCATTTTGCTAAAAAGAATTGGATTTCCGCAACTATAGTATTTCATTACCATATATACGTTCAATCAGGTGAACATTATACCATTTCGATAACCTATTGTATAGAGTACTTTATGGTACAGAACACCAATCCGGTTGGTTTTCCAAGAAGTCAAAACCATTACTTCAATAATTTTTGGGACTGTGGGGGGTAAAAGTACGCAGGAACCGGTGGGGCAAGAGTACGCATATGAATCTTCAAGTTATGATGTCAAACCCGTATCTCCGGCCGAAATAAGACTTCTTCCAAAGCGTAAAGATTCACAACTAAGAAAAAAAAGGACAGAATTCGAAATTATCCCAAGTTTTTAGAATAAGTTGAAGTAATTCGGTGTTAGAAAGGACTTAGCGAACAAAGCACTGAAGCGAAATAATGAAATTGTATTAGGATTTGTTGTGCTGCTAAACATAGTACGAAAACACAACTTCATCTAAATGATACTTTCATTTAATCAAAAGAAACATTCATAAATTACGCAACGTTTAGCTGGGAGGGGTTGTGAGATGTGTGACGATCCATATATTTTTTAGAGGATTCATACAAATAGTGTAAGATAGGGAGGAGGGGTGATGAAATAGCCAAATTTTACGTTACGTGATTGGTGGACTTTCTTTAAGAAAATGCCTTTGTATACGCCACGCGAAACCCCATATATATTTTTACCTCTGAAGTTTTTTGTATATATAAAAACAATGGTTTTTCGTATGAAAGTGCACATTTTAGGACCTCCTCCCCTTTAAGATTTACGTAATCTTTAAACATTCCCTAATATATGCTCATTAAACATCAATTAAATGTTATTAACTCTTATTTGTGTTAATATATACTTAAAGCACATTATTGGATAAATGGGTACTCTTACCTCACCGATGCGCACTTTTACCCCACCGGTGGGGTAAGAGTGCGTTTTCACTTGTCTTGCAATAAGGGTTCTACTAAAACGAATCTCAATAATTTCAATAATTTTTCCACTGGGTAACATCAAGGAAGTGTATATGAATCATCGACACTGATTTGATATGCAGAAGCTTGCTTCATAAGGGCCACATGATCGATTGAAAACTAAGTGCGTACTCTTGCCCCACTCTACTCTACAACATCTAAAGCTCAAAGTAAGAGGGAGCGCAACAATGAAGAACAGTATGGATAGGTGTCACTAGCGAGCGACGAGTATGAAGCGAACAGAAATTGAAATTTTAGTAGAGGGCCAGTTGTGAGAACAGCATTGTTGAAATCACTGTTATTCTGCCTAACGTCCACCCAGGAACGGCTTGGGTAGTATCATGGTGACTACTCTTGCCAAGACAGGCCTATAATACAATTCCAAAAAAAAAAATCACCGAAGGGCTACCCTAATGACAACTATAGTTACTATAGTTACGAATCCCATTGTTTTCTTTATGGACTCTGCAACTATTGGAACACTACCGCAACTATTGGTGCAAAGCCGAGAAAAGATATGGTAATTCAGTGACACTTTTACCGATTTGGAGGACTTTCTTATCTGTTTTATTTTATTTTGAGTAATGACAGGTCAACAAACTGATAGACCATATGGGTTGCTGCGTTTAATACGTAGATTGTGTAGAAATAACACTACCGCAAATATAAAAACACTTACGAATATCGCATCTTTTACCCTAGTGGCATTTAAATTTTTGCAGTAAAGGCGCCACTTAAATGCTTTATATAATGCTTACTGGTTACCTGGGTCATTTTCGGCGATATTCCACAGAATTCTAACAAGTTCATCGTTTACAATTGCGAATATTTTTTGCTTTAATAGATAACTGACCGAACATTAGTTTCTTTAAGGACTGAATACAAGATGCTTAGTTGTCCAGAGATTTTTTTTCTTGAATGCCATTGAGAATCACAATTTGCAAGCATGTGAGGTCGAATGACACTGTTAACTGTATGATCACAAAGTTCTCAATTGAACAAATTCTGTATAAACTGTCTAGACTAAAGAAACTCAAAACTGTTTAGATTAGTTTTTGGTATTTCTATTCCATTCTAGGCATGACAATGCGGCTGTTATTTGCCTCCCATATTCAAGAAGCATACCGTAGCCATTGAAAAGGCAACTTAATGTGTGTTTACTCGTAGATAAATTTAGGAAGCATTTGCATTCTCTTTTTTTTTCCTAATCAATTTCTCACAACTTCGAATCTTCTTATACATGTGACACCTATGTTAGTGTAACTCACGCATTTAATTTTCGATATTTACATTAATTTAATCCCAAACTAAAGGAAAATATTTCAATATTTATACCAGAGAGGCAAATGTGTACAACGTTTTGTTACACAATGGACTTCTGCTGTATTATTGTTTGTTAAACTAGAAATTTTTCAGCAACAGTTATGCATGCAACTTCCCAAAATTTCTAAAAAGGAGGACATTTTAACGCAAAAGGAGGACATCTGGTTTTAAATGAAAAAGGAGGACATGTCCTCCTTTAGGATACCATATGGTCACCCTAATAAGAAAAGGCTCTTATTTTATGTTTCAGATCATTTATATCAGCATTGGAACTTCCTTCAGCAGGACAAGTCGCCGGACCTCCATTTATGGATGCCATCTCCTTTTCTTTGTTTGAATTTGACCCTTCAGAAAATTGAATAAAATCAATTGCCCTTTTGTTATAAATGTGGAAAATTTCAACTGCGTACCTTTCATAAACGATAAAAAAAATCCACGGAATACGAATACTTTTTGGGCATTACCATGAAAAGCAAGCTTTAGAATTAAAACAACACAAATCAAAAACAAATCGCTACCCAACAAACGTGGATTTCCAGGTGCCATTTGCTCATGTGTTTACCATAATTGTACCAAAAGTGGCTGTGTTGATAATTGCAAATCACAATGAATAAATTTAGTTCAGCGGAATCTAATCAAATGAATCACTTATCAAGATGCGTATTAACGAGTTTTAATCCTTTGTTCATTATTTTGTAATGTTTTCGGAGTTTTAAACGCTTAATAGTGCAACACTTCAAAAACACGTGCACGTGTCTCAACGATCAACGTTTTATTTGCATTTGGTTAGTATTTTCTAAAGACTTTTACATCTTCTGAAGTGCTTATGTGTACGGATTTCAGTGCCTCATGGTATCATCTTATTCTTCTCTTGTCTGAAATATCATCTGATATTCGGATGTATCAGCATTTTCATTCGATATGACAAATGCGTTATTATTTTGCTTCGATTATCGTATCGAATCATATTATTGAATTTTTAAAAATTCGCAACGACCCCACATACACGGATTTTGCGGGTGCTTAATGAAAATCGCTTCACAAGTGCGGCTACACTATTAGCAGTGAGTCACAGAATAAATCATATTCCACGGAGTTTAGGTTTATGTTTTGTGAACTTTGGTGGTTTTCCAGCCAACAATACCTGCAACGGCGTGGATTGGTTTACGATCTGTTCGAGTGCGAGTGATTGTCGACTCCATAACCACGATTTGTTAGCCGCACGTGATATTAACTTATGGAACAGTAGGACGAGGAAATTTTTAGTCACTATCTTTAAAAATATAAATTTGAATAAAAAGTTGTATGAGTGGTGAGGCACCCCGATTAGATCGAGGAAATATTGACTAATAGCTTTCAAAGTATCCTTACTACGCAACAACGTTGGTTTTGGTTTGATCATTCATATTTAGTACGAGTCATTAAAAACGAACCACAATTAACAAATTATGCAGTCAAAAATTATAGTATGGAGAATAAGAGGAAATGTGAAATAAATACAAAGTACGAAAGAAACCCTAATCACTTACCACGCTAATTTTGAAAATGTTGTCATCAGTGTCTACTTTTGATAACGCATCAACCTGAACGAGAAAGTTTGCAGATTTGACATCAGATTGCATCATTGAAGTTGTACGCCTTCAATACTATTGCATTGCGTCAGTCGCGAAGAAAATTTTAGCAGTATAAATAATTCCGGTGCGTAGTCTCGTTGGTCAGTCACATACGAGTTGCCTCGTCCACAGTTAAGTTTATTTCGTTAGATACATTGCAACTAGCTGATCCCAGGAGAAGAACAAACATGAAGTACTTGATTTTAACTTTGGCCCTATTCGGGGCTACTGTCCAGGGTCAAGATCCCTGCGATCAGACCTGTTGGGAGGTCTGCCCAATCGATCCCCGTTGTCCTTCAACCGATGGGGAAGAAGCCGTCCATTTCCCGCACCTCACGAATTGCAGCAAATTCATTGCCTGTCAAAGTGGACATGGCTGTGAACAAGACTGCCCTCCTGGACTTCATTTCAACGCGGAAGAATCGATTTGCGATTGGCCATCGTTGGCTTGCTGTGATAGCTCAGTGGTATGCAAAAAGGGTAACAAGGGTAGGGATTGCGAAAAAAGGGACGAGTGCTTGTGCGGTACTTGCACGCCAGTAATCCTGCCACATACCAACTGCTCCAAGTTCTACAAGTGTGATAACGGTGAGGCCTGTCCATACGATTGTCCGAAAGGGCTACACTTCAACAAAGAAGAATTGGTCTGCGATTGGCCATGGAGAGCGTGCTGCGACCCCGATGTGGACTGCAACCCGTGTAATATCAACACATGCCCCCCAGGTATGTAGCCACTTGTGTGGTGAACAAACATCGCAAGCAGCACAAGTCTAATGAAACTGGTTACAACAACCTAATTGTGACTAAATCGGGTCACACATAAGCTACTGTGATCTATGTACAACATGTGTGCTGCTCGGGATGGAAAAGTGGTGAAAATGGTGGAAAATGAAGACATTTCATTGAAATTCATTTTAACAAAATGGTAATCGAAACAAGTGATTGTATGTCGCAAGAAGATCAGTTGCTAATGGTAAATGAACATGAGCATATGCTAAAAGTCAATGAAACTCGATGGCTAGCTTTGGTGCTTACTTACTTACACCCAGGTTTTTTTTACACGGTTTGGTTTTAGTCGTTTGAGACCTTCAGCGTCAACGAAAAAATGAGTTAACCTCACCAAAAAATTCACAAAAAATCAAAGAAAATTCCGGGGGTATTTTTCAGAAAGCTGGTGCTGAAGTGTTGTAGGCTCTAATCCTTGGCAGAAAAAATATTGTCGCAATCTTCTATCATAATACCTGCTTTAGCATGTCGTGTATAAGTGATGAAGCTGCTTCCAAAATCGGACTTATTGAGTGATTCAATAGTGCGTCCAACACGTCGCGTAATTACACCAAATATTTTGGATAGTTTGACAGATTCGCAACATTAAAATGATCAGATTGTTTTTTGATCTACATAGCAATGTTGAAGGTTGAAGGTATCACGATTTTACATATTTCATCAAACACCGTCATCGTTTGTTAACTGAATCAAACGTTTCACGTCACAATACTTCCCGCCGTATTCGCGAATTTATTTTGCACCTGTTTTGCCTCGCCTCTTTTCTTATACCATCCGGATCTGAAGCGAGTAACATTGTTGCAGGGCTGCTGTCTGGCATTCTTGCAACATACCCTGCTCATCGCATTCTTCCCATGTTATGGGTTTGCCGTAGAGTTGGGCGAGTTCATGGTTCATCCTTCGCCCCCACACACTGTTCTCTTTTACACTTCCAAAGCTTCCAGAGCATGGTCCAAGTTTCATGTCTGTAAAGAACCACAGGTCTTATAAGCGGTTTTGTACATAATATCATTGATACAGGTGAAGTTTTTTCAACCGCAATTTCATCTCGAGTCCACAGTAGGCAATCATTTTGTGCAATAATTCTACAAATGATGCACTTTTATTAACCATAATTATTACTTGGGATGTATGTAAGCTACCAAATAATTAAAAAAATTGAAAAGAAAACAAAAATTAAAGGCAAAACGTCCTATCGTTGTGGTATGTCCTAATGTTGCGGTAGTGTGATAATAGTCCATTTTAAATAAAATAAGATGAAAAACAATTTTGAGTCCGCTAACACCTTTTGTTTGGCAAAATTCCATTCAAAATGATGAAAAATCAACATTTTCCGTAAAAAATGCGTCTTTTGAGCCTATTATTGCGGTAGTGCTCTATATTATCTATTTTTGTTTGGACTGCCATTGATTATATTTTTGTTTATCATAGCAAACACTACAACCACAACTCCAACAACAACAACGACAACCACAACTCCAACAACAACAACCACAACTCCAACAACAACAACAACAACCACAACTCCAACAACAACAACAACAACCACAACTCCAACAACAACAACCACAACTACCACCACAACAACAACTACAACTCCAACAACAACCACACCAGGTAAATCGTTGAATTATTTTTTGTAAAACTGCAGCTCACATATTGATCTTAATTTAGCACCCTGCACGACTCCATGCCAATTCAACTGCACCGAGCATCCCTCCTGTACCATCTGCATCGGAACCTGCCAGGCGGCCGTAATTCTGCCCCACTACGATTGCAACAAGTTCTACAAGTGCAAGGAAGGAACGACCTTGGCCTGCGAGTTTGAATGCCCACCTGGTCTGCACTTCAATGAGAAGAAGCTCGTATGTGACTGGCCGTGGTTGGCATGTTGCGACCCTACAGTGATCTGCAAAGATCCGTGCATCCCGGGTGTGACATGTGCACCTGCGCTCTAGGGCCCAGCAGAGCAGTATCGGAAGTGATAACAGTCGTGTAAGGATAGGAACATTCATCTAATTGCTGTGTTATTAGTTATTATAGTTTAGAAAGCAATCTACGTTATATAGCTTTTAAGCTGCGTCAAAGGAATGATTACTCACATTGCTCCCAAGTAGTTGGCAAATAAACATCGCGTACGTTCAAGCAAAATCGAGCAAGCTGTTATTTGTTATTACTATCCGAAAGCACTGGTTGGACGGCCTCATTTGTCCTCTCGTCAAGAAAGGGCACAGACTGGAGTGCGCCAATTACCGAGGAATAACCCTCCATAATTCGGCGTACAAAATTATTTCCCATATTCTGTTCAACAGATTGAGACCGCTTGAAGAGTCCCTCGTCGGTGAACGCCAGGTAGGGATTCGTAAGGGCTGATCAACGACTAATCAAAAGTTTACCCAGCGACAAATCCTTTATAAATTCCGGGAAGTTGTACTCCCAGACACATCATCTGCTTTTTGATTTCAAAGCGACGTACGATTTAGTGAAACGGAATGAACTATGGCAAATTATGCTAGAACATGGTTTTCCGGCGAAACTGATACGGCTGATTCATGTTACGCTGGACGGATCGAAATCAAGTGTAAGGGATGTGGATGAAATATCGACATTGTTTGTTACTTTAGATGATTTGCAGCAGGGTGATACACTCTCGAATCTACTGTGCAATATAGCGCTCGAGTGAGCTATTAGGAGAACTGGTGTGCAAAGAAGCGGTACCATTATCACAAGATCGCATATGCTTCTGGCCGTGCGTTGCGGACGATATCGATATTTTCAAGATTGATAGCTGTGCCGTGGAAGAGGCTTTTAAGAGGTGCCATTTAAGAGGGAGACAGCGAGGCTTGAACTCACGATTAAAAGCAGCAAAATGAAGTACTTGGTCGCTAGCAATCCACGTGGGTTTATTAGTGGTGGTGGTAGTAAAACGGTGCTGGATTGTGAAAATTTTGAAGTGGTAGAAGAATGTGTGTATCTTGGAACATTAGTGACCTGCGATAATGATGTTACCTGCGAGATAATACGTCTTGCAGCTGCGAATAGGGCTTATTACCGGCTTCGTAACCAGCTTAAGTCCCGTAGTCTGCAAACGAGGACAAAATTCGCGCTGTATACTACTCTGATTCTTCCGGAGGCTTTATACGGTCATGAAATATGGACGTTAAAGGAAGCTGATCAAAGAGCTTTTGGAATGTTTGAGCGTAAGGTGCTGCGGCGGCCGTGAGTGAGTGGGAACCCGGAAGAGGCCGTATGTTTCGTGGAAGGTCGCGTGCACGATGGCTGAGGGCGCTAAACGTACAAGTCATGGAAGCGATTGGCCCAGGATCGAGTCCAGTGGAGAAAGATACTCCATTCGGCGTAGGTTCATCGGAGAAGAGCTGTAGCCCATCAAGTATCAAGTAAGTATCCGAAAGCACACATATCGAGTATTATATTTCGTTAGGCATAGGGATTTGAAAACGTAAGGTATAATGGACGATAGGCGTGAAACGGCCTAAAGAGCATGACATAAAGAAACTATTGCCGTCGGAGAAATGGGGTTACCATTTCGATAGCAAAATGTGCTTCTACTATAATTAGTTAATAAGCACTGTTTTGACTCAAATCCCGAACAGACTCATATTCCGAACACTTGATACATGGAGATAGTCTGAAATAGTTCGTTATTGTTGCATACAGTTGCATGCAGGCGTACAGATCAAGGACATAAGAATTGTCCAACGAGCAGATAATGATGAAATTTAGTATTTTGGTGGTTTAGTGCATTTAATGTGGTGTTTAGAATTTAAATCAAAGTGTGCGGAATTTGAGAGATTTTTTACTATGCGTGTTTGATATTTTTGAGACAAAGTTTGGCAGTATAACATCGTTCTGTATTGATCAATTAATATGGTTATCCATCGCTTATATGGAAGTTCTATTCTTGCGCTACACTATGGAAACAATTGATCTATCAAAATATGACCTCCGGAGTAGAAAAATATTCTCAATTGTATGTGATAGAAATCGAAACGGTACAACGAATTCAATATTTATGAATGCAGCACACTTACAATATGGTGGACATCTCAATGTGAGCACTCTATAAATATCTACGTTATGGAAGTCCTTAACATAGTTTGGCTATATATTTTTAACTCACTTCTGATTTCATCTAATATTTCATTTTCTTATTTTTAGGATAACACGTGATCCAACGGACAGACTAGCTTGAAATCGGATTAGATCCCTACGAATGCTGCGGATATACAACGTAACAATCTTCAAACCTCGTATGTCCCGAATGCTGAGGAAGGGGGAGGACCTTGGTTACTTGGACCCCTAATTAAGAAAGATGCAGAGAACTCTACGACCTCTCATACGTGCCACGGAAGGTTTTTGGAATAGTTACTGTGGAAGGTTTCAATAGCAGAAAGCGTTTTGGTATAACGTGAAACACAGAAAGGAACGAGCCTGGAATTGAACTCACTACCTCCTGCTTATAAGGCACAGTCGGTGGCCACCAAGCTCATCTATTCGATTGTAAACAGTGATGCAGCATACACACTTAGAATTTACTTAGAATACGGTAATTTTTTACCGAACTTTCAACAGCTGAACGTTTGGTAATCTGTTCGGTATTGTAAACAACTACCGAACGTTCGGTACTTGATATTTTTGATAAGCTGTCAAAAATTACCGTACGGTTCAGTAATGGAATTTTCGTCAAATATTAAAAGTACCGTACTCTTCGGTGATTGGAGTAGTGTAGGTGCTGTACCTATTCAGCATTTTGTTTTCAATAACCTCACTTTTTCGGAATTTTGTTCATTTTAAAGTTCGTAGATTTATTCATTTTCAAACATTTATTTTTAATTCAAATATAAAAATGAAATTTAATAGCTCAGGTGTTTGATTTGCATTTTCGCCTACAAGCATGTCGAAAGCACTAAACTATCGGATCCGGTAACGAATGGTGCAACCGGTAGCACTGGAAGCTGCATAGTGCGCGTCTTCCCCTGTAGATAGATAACATAAAATGGTAAATAGAAACTTTGTCTTACGAGAATATAAGCGATTAGAAATATTGCTTTAGTCGCTTACCTTTTTCCATTTACCAAAACTCCTCCATACGTGAACCTCAAACGGATTGATTTAAAAAATGGCTACTTATTTGACAGTTCATTTTAGTTTACCGAACTTCGGTTATTGAAACGTAATTTTACATTCTGTTCGGTAGTTTGTTTACCGTATACGGCGATTATTTGTTTTTACTTAACGATTTGTATTTTATTTACCAAATACGGTAAAAAATGACAGATCGTTTAATAATGCTTTACAAAACTACGGTAAATTAAATCCTGTTTACCGAAAAATTAGTAATTTCCTATGTTTACCGAAGTATTTCGTCAACTTTTTTACCGAACAGTGAAATTGAATCTAAGTGTGCATCCTGTGTGTTTATTTGAAGGCTCAAGCATCAAAAGGCATGACGAAGCCTATAGTAAATTTAAATCACATTACAATTTCATATTTTGTTTTCTTTTGTTTAAATCTTATGATCAATCCTTTAAGATTTTGAAGTAGTTTCGGAGTTTTGTAGATAATTTGAAAATAATTATCCCTGAAATCTAAATATGTGAAAGCCAAGTATCGTTTGCCTATGTCGATTATTGATGTTTCAAATGCAATTGTTTATACAAATTTTCTTGATTAAAGTGTTTCTGAAATTTTGTAAATTTTCCGTAAAAACGGTTCTTGTGTTTTGAGGAAGGTTCTTTCTAGATGTACCGCCATCGGGGGTAACAATGTGTCTTGGGGTTGAGGGCGAGAATGATGACCTATTCTCTGACCGACAGTATAGAGGTCGGATAACAAAATCATACAAAAAAGTCTAATATAATTTTGTTCACTTTCCCTAGATAGAATCTCCATAGACTGTTTTTCCTTTGCTATGCTGCCACAACTTTCTAAAAGCACAAACGTTTTGCCTTTCTCGTACAACAAAGTTGTACTAGAAGGCTATAATTTCACTCCAAAAGCGTGTATGTGCTTAGCCCACATTTTTTTTTGTTAAACGCGTTTCATATAGAAGGACTTGATAGATTCGAATGCAACTGGTTTCATTCGACGGAGCAAATTTCCTAGTTGGACACTAGTTGGATTATATTTTTATTTTTTCAATCAACAAAAGCACTGTTTGCAGTCACACAATGAATCATTAGTCATTTTAGCCGTGGCGCAACCCATTACTCTCATAATTGAGTAAATTTTATGCAGCGTACTAGAATTGCACCAAATCTTTTAAACGCTGAAATGTAGGCAATAAGCACTGCATTTACAACATTAATTCGAATTCAACATATTGAATCGAGAAAGGCATCATCACCACTGCACAGTGTTTTATTTCGCCATTTTGATGATCGAAATACAAAAACTCTAAAAATGTTGATTTTGGATATAGGGTTTGTTCACAGAAGTTTCAAGATATTTAGGAGCGCATCTTTCGATAAAAACAGTTTGATGATAAATCCTCCTAAAAGTCAGTTGAGCATGAGCATGAGCATGATTGACCGCCCACGGTTGCTACTCCGTTATTGCCAGGTCAGCTGTAGTTACACAGAGAACCAACAGATGAAGTTTGGGACTAACATCATCTTCATTGTGTAAGAACTGGTGACCGAAATATAAGCAATACCAGCGCCGGCTGTGTCCGAATGCAGGTCAATTAGGGAATAGGTAGGAATTGTTGACGTGATACTCGCTTTGATAGAAGCCGACGAGTCATCTGCACTTCCACGAGAAATCACTGGGATGTTGGATATATGGGGTAGGGAGTGTGGCAGGGTTTGTTTTGGTAAACGGAGTGCCGTGTATAGCGTGTAGTTTGATCGATGAAAACAAATAAAAAAAAACAATAAGAAAAAATATTAAAGGCCGCACAAAGCAATACAAAATTTTGGTGATCGGTTGATCGTTCTGCTTACCGCACAAAGCAGAACAAAACTTTGATGACTGGCCGATCGTTCTGCTTATTGAAGAAAACATGTGTGGACGCGATTTTAACTTTCACTTTTCAATAAATTTACTCACACGCACGAAGCAGAATAAAATTTTGGGTACCGGCCGATCGTTCTGCATACCGCACAAAGCAGAACAAAATTTCGATGACCGGCCGATCGTTCTGCTTACTGAAAAAAACACGTCTGGACGCGATCTTCGATCGTTCTACGTCCAATACAAAATACGAACAGATCTGCACTGAACTGATTTTTTGACGTAGGATTACGTCTTTCCGGAACATTGGGGGGTCATTCTGCAGTTTCAAATTTGAGACCGTCACGAAAAGTGGTCAGGAAGTATGGGCTAATAACTCAGCCGTCTTTCAACCGATTTTAAAGATTTTGGTGTTAATCGATCGACGAACTCTTTAAGATTTTGCTCAGCTATCGAAAAAATGCATTCAAAGTGCTGAACTATTGAAAAATTTAATTTTACTAGGTCAGGTAAACCAACCAATCGCGTATGTGCATCGCAGACACAGACATCAAAATCGTGCAACCTACGGGCTCGACTCCAATCCTCAGTTCAACTAAATTTTCTCGGAGAGCGGGCACAACGATGACGCCCGTAGCAGCAGTCTCAGCAGAAAGTGGAACATCGAGAGGCCATCGGTAAAAGCAACAATCTTCGGACTATCGTTTAGTTCAGTGATCCCCAAAGTGCGGTCTGAGGGTCGCATGCGGCCCTCGAAGCCTTTTCCTGCGGCCCGCGAAGGGTTTCAGAATATACACTACATGTAGCCCATTGACAAATATCACATCCAGGAAAAGCTTTCATCGTGTCCAGTTTTTCGTTGGACTCTGGCTGGGCATACATACTTAATTTTTTTACCGGGATCTCAGCAATTTGTTCAACTTTTACCGGGATTCGCACAGCCGAGCCCCAGCAAACATGTTTTTCGCCGAGATATCGGTCAAAGTTGCTTAAAATCAGCGAATAATTTGCCGAAACCCAGCTAACAAACCTCACCTCACCTTTTGACGAGATATCAGTTTTTTTTATTTTGATGGGCACACGGCTGTGCGGATTTTGTCGAGCTGCAGAAATAAAACTGAGTGTGTATGTCTAGTTCACATTATTTTGATATTCAAGAAAACATATAAACCAAGTATCTTTTATCATCAAGATTAAATAAATTTCACTTCATACATGCTATGTAGTCTAATGGCAACATACTTTGATGGTATTTTTGGCGCTTTAACCAAGCTGAATATATAACGTTCTTAGGTAAAAATAATGTTGACATACATTGCACCCTTTATATGACTTCTTTTCATTCTTATAAATAAGGTAAGTTGTGGCAAAATTCGATTGAAAATTTCTTGATTTATAATTCCTGAAAAATGCGTCATGTTAACGTACTTCACACTAAGAAAATGTTCAACGAAATCAAGTTTCTGTCATGCTGCGGTTAGTGGGGATGATAAAGGTTTCCAAAAAATTTAATTATTGGAAAATAAAAAAAACACGGTAAACAGTTCAGAGTAAAGATTTGCTCAATGTTCTATTCAATAATTCAGGTAAGTGGTTGTAGTTCGACTGGGATAATTGTTCTTATTTTCTGAATTTGTTAGTTTGTGATATTCAAACGGGTTTATGTTTCCTGATGAGCATTTTCTTTGAAAAAAGATCAAATAAACGAGTCGACACGTCGGGCAATGCAGGTATAATCCTGTTTGTATATCTCAGATCGAAAAAGTCAGAAAATAAGTACATGGCACCTGGCTTCAAAAACACGTTTCAAACATGCTGTCGTTATTTGCAACGACTTTCATTGAACAATAATCATCGAGGATAAAAAAAACACTTAGAATCGGTCGACAGATGTTTATTTGGTAAAATAGTTTTGCCAACAAAGCCGAGGAGATTTTGTTAGGAAAGTAAAATTTTACGCTAAGTCTACTATCGCAGACGTGTGTAACAATATGAACTAAAACTCAGCTACGCTGTAGTATGTAATGCCCTTACAAGTGCGTTTTTTAAACAGATTTTTTGATTACTTTGTATTATACTTCAAAATTCATTTCGAAATGATAAACATATATTGCAAATATACCGCGGCCCGCTTCAACAGTTCAAAATTGCTGTGTGGCCCTCGATAGCAAGCAGGCTGGGGACCACTGGTTTAGTTACTGTTAGTGGCGCATTTTGGAAAGAATATCGGTTCTTCTCAGGACTAAAATTTTATAAGAAGATAGTTGATTGCAAAAATGGCAGCGATTATGGTCCCCGCATACCAGTGGCGTCACTGAAATGTTTTCTTAATAGTGACTATTTAGCAGAAAAGTGAATTTTTTACGCAGATACGGACTATCGTTTGTCTGCTATGAATGATTAGAAAGGCGCATTGTGGATCAAAATCAATTCTTGGCAAAATGTACTATTGAGAGGTAGAGCCAAAATATTTTCTTCAAAGTGCACATCATAACCGCTTGGCGACGGTAGAAAGTTGGAATCTGCTATCTATTAAAAGTGCGGGAATTAAACAATGATGACGTCTCACATCATTGAGTTGCGTCAGACGAGATTTTCCCAAGATTCTGATTTCGGCGTACTTGCTGTTTATTATTGGAAAGGCGCGTCATTGGAAACAAAATCATCTTTTTACACGGGAGAAGGTTGAACTGAGACAAAAATCTGCAAAAATGCAAATCATAATCGCTTGGTGACGGGCAAAGTTCTTTGGCTGTAGCAGCCGATGCGCTCCTTGCATGGAGACGTTCCAAAACAATGTATTAGGATGGATGACTTCTATCGTGTTCCAGCGGCAAATTCTTAATTGGCTGACAGTGCATCAGTAGTGGAAATTCATTACAAAATTTTGATTTCCGGCGTGCACGGTACGAAAATTCCTCTCCTCTTTGAGTGAGACTGTGGCCCTGAAAAGGGCCGTTTTAAGTGAAGCTACTTCCTCGTTCATTCATTAGAGCTGACTTACTTGGTGACGACTTTGGAACCCTCCGAAACGGCGGGCTTGGCCAGCTCGACACGCACGAAGATACTCGACGCCTTCGATGAGACGCCCTTCTTCTCAGCCTTTTCACCGTCGGTGATTTCTGGTCGGCGCTGCGATGTAATTGTCCTGCCGAATTTCCGAGAAGTAGTAGTAGTAGTTTATTACTACTGATGAGACGCCCTTGATGATGTTTCTTCTCAGCCTTTTCACCGCCGGTGATTTCTGGTCGGCGCTGCGATGTAATTGTCCTGCCGATTTTCCGAGTAATAAATTGTCCTGCCGATTTTCCGAGAAAATCAGACTTCGGCTGGTCAGAATACGTTTGCATGGACTTCGAGGCCCCGCCCCCTTTGAGCGCCGTATCATTGGCATCGGCTTGCTTGCTCCGCCTTTCTTTCGTTCGATGCCAATGCATTCGTACATAACAAGGGCCTCTTCTTCTCCTTCTTCTTCTTCTTCTTCTTTACAAATCAAATTGCAAATTATGATCGCTTGGCATCGGCTTGTTTGCTCCGCCTTTCGTTCGTTCGATGCCAGTGCTTTCGAACATAACCAGCGACTCTTCTTCTTCTTTTACTTCTTAAAAGTGCAAATTACAATCGCTTGGCGTCGGCAGCAGCGCAAGCGCTCTTCGGAGGGGGATGCTGCGAAAATTGATTCGCATGATGGCGTATGTCGCGTTTTAGCGGTAACTTATCGAGCGGCTGACATTGGGGTCGGTAGCAATGAAATGAAATATTTTCTAGATTCTGTTTCGGTTTTGTTGCTGCTTGTGATTGGGAAGGTGCATTACTGAAAACAAATGGGTTCTTTTCAGAATCATAATTTCACACGAGAGAAGATTGAGCCGAGACAAATGTTTTTCAAAGTACAAATCATAAGCTTTTATTGCTGCTTGTGATTGGATAGGCGTATTGTGGAAAACAAATTGGTTCTTATAATAACTATCATATTACATGGGAGTATTTTGAGCTGAGACGAATTTTTCTGCAAAAGTGCAATTCATAATTGCTTGAGAGCAACAGAACAACGCCGTATTTAAATAAATATGAAAATTGCTAACATTTGAGTAAATTTTCAATCGAATATCATCTCTAATCCCAGCACCTACTAAACAGGGGTATTCTTGAAATAAACATTTTCTCACCAGGTTCAACTTGGCATTCAATATGCATGCATTCTCTAGCACAGACATCACTTTTCAATAGCTAACGTGATGCAATTTTCATATTTTTTCGATATACAGTTAGTGTCTCGTATCACATCGGTGAAGTGGAAAACATTAGTTGTGCTTAGAAGAAGTTTATTCGATACTAGTGAATACAGTGCGATGTCGCAATACTTGGCAGCGAAGTATAAACGCAATTCCAGGAAGCGTGAAGGGATCAACAATCGGACGCACCCTCAAAGCTTCCAAGGACGGACGCTGAACGGGCACGGAGTTATCGGGCCAAGTTGAAAGCGGCCAAGGGTAGTACGTCGTCGGCTACCGGTTGGGACGCTGGCGAAGGGCCCTCAACTCGAGGTAGGAAGTTATTATTAGCAGCAAATGTGTAAATACATATCAATAATGTGAACTAATCTTCAAATTCTATGATGACAGTATAGAAATTTTGCATTTTATCATTTTATATAGCAGATTTATCTATAAATGTGAAATTATCAACGAATATTTTCTATTACCTATTTTTCTATTACGAATACCTCTATTTCTCTTTGCTTGTCGTCGAATGTATTACATTGTTATTACACATTATTTATATATTATTTTCAATAAATGTAGCATTGACAACATGGTAAGTACTTTTAACGGCTGAAGTTCTTCAAGTACTTCGAAATATATACTGCAAATGTTTACTTATTAGCTTATTTAGCCTGAATTGTTTGTTGGGTTTTATAAATCGCTAAACGATAAAATGGAACAATATAATTCCAATCCCAAAAGCCCAAAAGTTCTTAGATATTCAATTAGTTAATATAGTTCCGAATTCATTCACTTGGTAGAGTTACATTAGCCTGCCAGTAGAGTTGAAAATCACACAATCGGTAAGATTTGGTCCTTTGATTTGGTGTTGAATTAAATTTGCAAATCGATTGTGTTTGAATTTTGCATTCATGTATTAATGGATAAGATTTGAACCGAATTTCTATTTTGTCTTGAGTTTGAATTTCGATATATTTTTCTGACATATTATTTAATTGTTCTGAATTAAATTTGGATTAATTTGGAAAAATTTGGATTAAAATTTGAATTAAATAGTTGGAGCTTCTCAAATATTATTTTTATTTAATGAATTATTGGGTCGTATTAAATCTACGGTGTCTTTTACTTGTTTATTATTTGATTCAATTGAATTTTGAATTTAATATTTGGAACAATAACATATTAGATTCCAGCGAATCGCAAAAATTTTAATAAATAGATTTTTATGACATAAAGTTAAGATTTACTTAAACTTTTGGATAGTGTGTTTTGTACAAATATATCCTAAACACATGCTACTTGAATTTTATATTACTATGCTATTGTTGTTTATAGTACGCTTGGCAATAATTTTTCATTTCATCTTTTATGTTTTTAAATGTCTTATTGTACTTGGTACAGTCATTTTAAATGCGAATGCATCTGTCAATTATGTATATCTGTCTGTCAATAAGGATTAATCTTCCCGTGTTACAATTTCTTCTGAGTAGCATTCAACTCAATCCGTGCTGATACGGTCGTAACCTCTGATCCTGCAGATTCCGACGCCCGTGAAAATGTTGTGATGCAGTCCGCAAGAGCAGATGTCGATGATGAGGCGTGGTGACTTTGAAGAAAACGTGTCTGCTGTCGATGATGATGGCGAACATATTTCTTCGCTTTTAACACAAGACAAACCCAATTTCGATCGGGCTGATCGGGAGTTCCAGAAACGTTTCGTGGAAAACGATTTCAGTTGCGCTTGTGATGTGTGCTAGAATCTGGTTCAGGAATGATTTGAAACCAATCTCCGACTCAAATGCTGCCGTGTTACTGGCGACAAATTATTTCGAAACGGTGGAAGGATTTTTGGCGTGTGCTACATGTCGAACAAGCCTGAACCGCGGATCAATTCCTACATTGTCGCAATCGAATGGCTTTACATATCCCAAGTTTCCGTCCAATTTGCTCCGCTAGACCCTCTCACCACAAGACTGGTGTCTCCCCAGGATCAATTTCATGCAGTTTCGTCGTTTGCGGCATACTGCAGGTTTGTCAGAAAAGTTATTTTAACTTAAAATGTATTACATCAAATAAATATATGATTTTCCTAACCTATTTTCATTAACATGCAACAGGTAGTTTGGCAATAATCGGCCAAATTATCAACATTCCAGTCGACGTGGCCCAGATGGTAGGCGAACTTCCCCGCCACCTGGATGACGACTATGCTATCAACGTGTGCATCAAGAAACACTTCATACACAAATCAAGTTACTTGTCCGGCTACGTGAAGAAAGGTACCGTTAAAGCATGGCTGAACTATCTGGTTACTACACCGCTCTACAGGCGGAAATAAATTGTTTTCAATGAAGAAAACTTGGCTGCGATCGGACAAACAGAGCAGACGGATATTTCGGAGGAACGTAGGGCAGTAGACCTTGAAGTCGTCGACGAGATGAACGAGGTAGAAATGATGATTGGACAACAACATACGCTCATGTGGAATGAAGACAAGTGTCTGGAACTTGCACCGGCACAAAATCAGAAACCGCTTTCCATTATCTACGATGAGTTTGCTGAGGAGCTGTCTTTCCCTCGATCTTCATCTTGGTCAGCCGAAATGCTTCAACCGTGAAGTCCATGTGATAGCGTTCATGATGGCTACTATCGAGGTGCGACGTCGGGATCGGCGGGTCGCGAGACCGGAGCATATTTTGTATATGGCCACGAAAATCATGCGGCTGCGGGTATCAGAAGGATTGAACAATACCTTTAAATGCAAGGGCACAGCCAACATAACAAGGGCGCAGTTGCAAGATCGGGAATTTTGGAAAGCTGTATTGAGCGTAACCTCTTTCTGAAATCTATTCCGAACTCCGTTCAATATTGGCAGCAAAGAAAACGGGATGTTTTCGCCATGATCCGGCAGCTGGGGAAACCCACGATGTTTTTTGACGATGAGTGCAAATGAAATTAGATGGCCTCACCTACTAAGCATTCTGCGGAAGCTTTCTGGTGGCTCTAACATTGCGGAAATGGACGATATTGTGCAACAGTTGTCTGCACTCCAGCGTGCTACACTTGCCAGCGAAGATCCTGTCACGTGCTGTGCATATTTTCACAAGTTGGTAAACATCTTTCTGCGCCTTCTGTCATCGACCAGGTTGAGCCTGTTCGGCAAATACCACGTTGTAGATTATTTTAAGAGGATCGAGTTCCAGCATCGTGGCAGCCCGCATGCACATATTCTGCTCTGGCTGGCGAACGATCCCCGTGAGGATGTTTCCGAAAGAATGCCCGCTACTGTTGAGTTGATCGATTTTCTGTGCTCCATCAGATCGGAAGATCTGCCTGAGACCTATGGCAATCAGGTTGGGTTTAAATTTCGCATAGTTTCTAGCAAGTAATCTCACTCACAATGTCAAACCCTTTTAGGTTCATAAACACACGTTTACGTGTTTCAAGCGAAACGATAAACGTTGCCGGTTTAACATTCCGTACTGGCCAATGGATCAAACCAGAATTCTGATCCCATTACAGCCGGGGATGGCTGACTTCAACAGCTAAACAGAAAGGCAGCAAAAATGCGGGAAGCTCTCTTGAAACGAAGGTCTACGATAGCCTTGACGCGTTTCTCGTTGATAGCAGTTGCACGTACGATTACTACTTGGACGTGATTCGCTCTCTTCCATTCGCCGACCAACAGTTCTGCTGAAACGTTCCATGACGCAGCTTTTGGACCAATCCATTCAATCCTTGGATCGTTGAGAAGCTCAAATCCAATATGGATTTGCAGTTTGTGCTGGAGGAGTTTTCATGGTGCTGCTTATGTTTGTGGAATACGTAAACAAGACCAACAGAGGCATAAGTAGTTTACATCGTGACCTCATAAAGCTCCAGGAAGAGCATCCAGACCAGGACTACAATGGATTGTTGAAGAAGGTCAGCATAAAATGTTAAATTCGTGGAAATGTCTTGCCCAGGAGGCTGCTTATTATTTGCTTCGGCAACCGATGTCAGAAGCCAGCCGCAAGGTACCATTCATCAAATGATATAGTTTTCACAATTTAGAATTCAATTTCGTTTTAGGTTGAGTTTATTGCGACAATGTGGCCACAAGAGCGAATAAAATCCAAGAAGCGGAACAAACAGATGGACGTAGAGGATCTCGCTGACGACAATTCCACTGATGTGTGGACGCTAAAATATCATCCAACGGTATGAACTGCGCCGAGGAATGGATGATATCTGCTTATGGATTTCGCAGCATATTATTCGGAAGAAAAGATCCACGAAGCATTCATATAGACTCCGTTTAGTTCCCCGTGTATTGCGTTGGTGCTCATACAGTATGGCGGAAATGGTCGACTATAAGCGTGAGATGGTTCTCCTCTTCCTACCGTTCAGGAATGAAGTCTGCGATGTACTTGATCGGAACAAGGTTCCTGAAGTTGTATGGAAGACAACGAGGCCGCCATATTTCTGCAAAGCACAAGCGAGTATGACTGCGAAATGAACTTGGATCAGGTTGTGGAGGAATACATCCGCATATGCAGCGAAGACGTGACGAGCAGCAGGTGATTGCCGACCAGAAGCGCGATGAGTTCGTCCGCAGCTCGGATCGTCATGCGAGCCGAATGATGACGATATTCGCTAACTTGCCAACAGGACCCTTTGGCAGCTGTCGTCAAACAGCGATCAAATGTCTTGTCAAAGCAAGAATATTGTGAAATGGTGCGTGCCACGAATGCAGAGCAGCGGGATTTGATTGTGCAAGTAATCCACAGCTTTGCATTCCTCTGGAAGAAAACTGCAAACCAGTGCAAATATTCTTCACTGGCCCGGCGGGTTGTGGCAAAACGTTCACTTGGCATATTCTTAATGGAGACAGTGAACCGGTACAGCCAAGCTCATAATAAGCAGCACAACGCCGAGGTAGCATACGCGCATCCACTGGAAAAGCAGCGGTTGCAATAGGTGGAACAACAGTGCATTCCGCATTCCGGATTTGCATGTCGCGTAGGCAAAGCTCAAAGCTGAGTTTCGAGGCATTACAACTGTACCGAACGCCTTTCGCCAACGTGAAGCCTATCATTATCGACGAAACAAGCATGCTGGGTGCTGATGTCCCTCAACACAGTACATGTCCGGCTTCAAGAAATCACGGGGAACTACGACGATCCATTCGGTGGAATGCCGATCGTATTTTGCGGCGATCTTCAACACCGGCCACCGCCTATCAACGCGGGCGGTGTTTAAACCGAGCATAAACTCCATGCATGGCGCCGTTTTATGGCATTCTCTCGACTTCTACCCATTGGTTCAAGTTATGCGACAAACCAACGAGCAAGGCAGTTCTCCGGCATTCGCACAAAAATTGGCAACAGTGAGCGGATGTCGTCTGAGGAAATCGAGCTTATTGAAAGCAGGTCCCGTACGGAGGAGTGGGTGTCGGCAGCGGCGCCCTCGAGGGATCCGGTTATTCCATCGGAACGCTGATGTCGAACGGTATAACTCTGTGGCGTTGATGGATCGAGAGGCTGTCGAATGGTACTCGGCAGATGACCTATACTCTGCTTATAAGGACACCCCAGCTGGCCAGTGCTCGCACAAAGGTGCATAAGATGAGTGTAGTAGAGACTGGTGGCTTACCGTGCATCTGTTGCGTCTTGTTCTTGGTACACCTTATATGCTGACCACCAACGTGGATGTCGAAGATGGTACCAGAACGGAGCGATCGGAGAGCTCATGGCTGTTGAGTACAACGAAGGAAACTCTTCGCAGCAACAGGCAATCAATGAGAATGGGATGGCATTCGAAAATGAGTTCATCATTGTTGAAGATGTTGAGAGTGAAGGCCAGACCGCTGGTGGCCTCGAGACCTGGGTGCTACAAATAGGCTGGACTCCAATCGTCAAACGATCGGCGAACGCTGTTGTGCCGTTCGGTTACGTATTATTGCTAATCAGGAATCATTTATTGTATTGCAGCGGAGGAAAAGTGACCGCTGTAAGAATTTTTACAACGGTTTGTCTACCTAGGCGCTCACTTGCGGTATAAATTTTCACGATGTTACGTGCAGCGAGTCAAAATTTATTCCAGATTTAAGTCGAAAGGAGAGAAAAAAAAATCTGCACACCCACGTTGATAATCCTGCTCATCGACGATGGATCCTACGTCCAAATGGATTTCGGACGGCTTCCTGCTAAAAATTCTACATGCAACGGCACGAAGTAGTTCCTGCGAAGTTTGTTTCCTTTTGGACAAACTTAAAAACAGATGATTTTGGCAGGATATGCAGCTTGGAGCAAAGACCTAAGTTTTGTGATGAATAAGAAATGGACTCAAGCTGTACAGAAGGAATGTATCAAAACCGTGGTCTTCCTTTCATAAAGTCCATAAGGTCCTGTAAAGTTTGGCCAGATTTGGCAGAGTTGCCACAGCCGGAAGTCATCAAATGGTACCGCGATAATAACGATGATTTCATCGATAAAATATATCCACAACTGCCCACAAATAAATCCACGCACTGCCCACACTCCGGCCCATCGAGACATTTTGGGCAGTAATAAAACGAAGACTTAAAAAGTGGAAAAACAGCTAGGACGCGACTCAGATGACCAAAATGTGGAACAAATGTGCCAAGGAAGTTGACAGGTGTGCAACTTTAGATGAGAGGAATAAAGAAGAAGGTGCAAATTTTACTAGAAACAAAAGAAATATTTGTATCATAATTGTTTCCTTAAGTACAGTAAATTACCTTTGTTTTGATGTATTAATATTTGTGCGTCAATCTTACCGAGATACAGATAATTTTTTCGGATTCTTGGACATAGCTTTATTGAGGCAGGTAATGGGTACGTCAACTTATGCGGTCAAATGACCAGCTTTTCAAAAACAATTATCGCATAACTCGAATGTTTCCGAACAAAACATGAATATTTTTTCATGGACATATGAACGCATATCGAAGAATCCATATCCGCAAAAAGTGTGTTTTGGTCATTTTGCTATACGTCACTATGTGATCATGGCGATGAGAAACAACCTAAAATAAATGTACTATATACAGGGTGTGCTGTGTGTAATAAAGCGGTTCGCATTCCAAGAATTGGTGCCACTGAACCTAGTGGAAAAGGTAAATGGATCAAAATGAGTTGTAAAAAGTCGTCGAACGAAATCTTATCAGGTCACTATATCAACCTGAACAGGCCTAACGAGGGCCTTTTTCCATTTGTTTAGCTAGTCGTCTGGATTTTCCGGGAGAAACTGGTCCAGCGCCAACTTGCATCTATTTGGAATTTTCCAGAACAAAATCAAATCCCTGAGCAGAAATCTTCCCTGCTGATACTCTTTGGGGTTAATAGCAGAAGAGGGATCCTCGACATCACCATAGTCCCACCACGTTTTTGGGACTTTGTTGACCATTCTGATCCGGAGTTCAACGCCATTGTTGGAGACGCATCTTGAATCGACAGGCCGAATCGATCGCTGAAATATCTTGAAGTGAACCGGCCCTGGCGATATAGGCAATCCACCCCACGCAGCGACAGAAAATTGTTGCGCTTACCAGAGGTTCCCACCATCGCTCCACCGTCAAGTCGGTTGATTGGCCAATCACTATTGTTTCATTCGGGCGACTTTTTATGTAACGATCGATCAGAGGTTCCCACCATCACCTAAGTGAGCCACCGATCCACAGCATCCAGATAAACCGTAAGTCGCTGGTATTTATTAAACCTAAATTTTGTGCAATGACAGTTACGTAAATCGTGATCACGAGGTTAGGCAAATCTAGCTAGGTACCCAAAAGTAAATAAATAAATAGCATGATGTTTGTACAACAATTGTATTTACCTAAAACCACCTAGCTTTCTATTAGGAAAAGAAATTTGATGATCTTAGAAATCACATTATTTTAATATTTCGCCCTAAATTCGATACTTTTTAAAACAAAAGTTTCCCACCCTCGTTTTCTGAAATCTTTCAGAGGGTAGAAAAGGTAAGATCGAGCTACGAAGTTGGTTTCAACCCTGGTAAATGAACCTCGAGTTCATCTAAAATTATGTTGTGATTATGCTGACCTTCCCTGTATCGAAATAGTAAACTTCGCATAAAACGACCCTGGGAGTTTCCGATTCACATTTGAATCCAGGAACGTTACAAAGGAGTTATAGAAAAGAAATCTTCAAGGAATTTCCTCATGAACTTCCTAAAAAAAACAAATTTAGTGAGGGGTTTCTAGATAAGGATAAATTACAATTAAATGAGAAAGATTTTCGAACGATTTTCAGAGGAATTTGTGGTTACTTTCGGAGTATTTAGTTCAGGAAAGCTTCTAGAAGGATTCAAGGAGAATTCTTGAGCCTGAAACTTTTCGAGATGTTTGCTAACCTGCCCACTCTGGCTACGCCTTGTCATTAACATCATTTGTTTGTAAAATCAAGAAGTTTGAGGTGTCGCACGACCTATTTTGAATCAATTTGAAAATGGCATTTCGTAGGTCCCGGATTGTGACAATGTGGCCAGATTGAGTCTAAGTGGCCAAACAAAATATCAATCGCATCATTGTTTTGTGAAATCTTGAAGTTTGAGTGTCCAACCCTGTTTTGTCTTAATGTAAATGGCCACTTATTCGGGGACAAATGCCCCAACGGAATCTGGAAAATTCTGACCTACTGTTAATAGCCTCGAAACTAGTATAAAATCAAAATGGGATTCATCCGTATGTAATGCAACTTGTTGCGAAATAATCGGTCAAGAAATGCGATTTTTACAGCAGTTTAGATTTTTGAAAGCCCTTAAAAACCGACGTTGGGGACGGAAAGGTTCTTATATTCATTCGAAAGCTTTCAGCGACTATATGAAGGATCCGAGTAAAATTACTCAGAACCCTCGATAGTTATACATGCCCTCAGATAGACCCCTCGATAGTTAAACACGACATCACTTTTATGGACCCCTCGATTTTAGTCACTCTCGACTCACCAAAACTATCATAACTCCAACATTTCTCAATCGATTTTAGAGTTCAGCATATCGTTTGAAAGAAGAAGAGTGTGGCCACAATTTGCAATAATGAAAAACGGAGACAGCCATATTTAAATTAGTCGCCAACTTGGATTTATCTGGAAAAATTTTTTTTGTTGTGTTCGCGACCATCTATTTTCAATATTAATACATCGTTAGAAATCTTAGCCAATTTTGTGCTTCGTGTCCAAAAATCTCAGGTATATGTTTTTTTTCTTTAAACAGTTATGTAGGGGAAACTGGACACACGTGATCCCCGGGGACACATGATCCCCCCGTGTTTTCTCGACAACTAATCACATTTTTATACCACTGATTGGTGTAAACAGATCCTAAACAAAACCTCAAAAGCCAATTCCAGAGAGGGAAATAAAGTTTTATTAATAAATGGTGAAAAGGCTCAAAACTGCTCAGCAGTTCAAAGGTCTCATAATTTTAGTCTAGGTCTCATAGTCCAATTGAGGATCAGGTTACACGGAATTTCGAGACATTCTCAATCAAGAGAATGTTTTGACCCTTTGGGAACTAATTTGGATGTAGTGAGATCTATTACTAGAAATGTTTAAAATATGAAAGCCCCGGGTAATGATGGTATTTTCTACATACTTATCAGAAAACTTTTTAAGAGCTATCTAGCGTTTTTGGTTAATTTAATTAACAAATGTTATCGATTGGCATGCTTTTTAAAAAGTTCCAAAGTTGTTTAATATTGAAGCCGGACAAAATCCACTGATGTTTCTAGTCTAGTCCTAATTAGTTTGCTTTCTACAATAAGCAAACTGTTTGAAAGATTATTTAAATAGAATAATGGTGCTATTAATGGCAATTCTCTTTTGATGATAGACAATTTGTGTTTCGCCATGGGCATTCAAAGTTTATTCAAGTTTTCAGTTTAATTATTAAACAATCTTGGTATTGATGATAATATATGTAAAGTAGAGTAATTTTCGCCGAAATACCGATCACATTCGCTGTCCAAACCTCCAGTTCCGAGGCTCCAATTCGATCCGATTAATGCCACTAATAAAACTATTTGTCCTTAATAATACTGTCTCTCTTGCGTTTATTGCAATTGAAGATTTGGTTTTATTAAGAGCATAGGATAATGCATTCATTGAACAACGTTTAAAAGTCAGGATTGTGGAATAAAATTCAAGCTATACAAATAAAAAAGGTTGTAAATTTACCTAGATTGTTTGAATTAATTTGGGGTCAACCGGGGAGTAATTAATTACGGCATTCATTTCTTTCATAGTTCATTTCCATCCATATGCATCCCCACTTTATCAATGTTTTAGCGCTAACCACCCACCAAAGTGAAGATATCGAACAGAACGATGCTAGATTTCACCTTTAGGATCCAATCACCGCCGTTAACATTTGTTTAATTTTGCAAATTTAAAACAAATCCACGAAATACAAAAATGACTCTACAATTATAAAATATCGATCCAACAGAAAATATGAATTTTGTTAATGGTATCAATGGACTATCTGACTGTTGTAGAAATGCATTATCAAAATTGAATAAGTAATTGGCAATGTTCTGGAATACGGGGTGTGTAGATAACTAATATTTGGTTTAATAAGAATATAAAACAGATTCGATTAGCAAGAAAGCTAAAATTGAACGTCAAACACAGATAGCTTGTGATGGTTTGTGATACAAACTACTGATGTTTGAAATCCATTTTACCACCGTTATGGAAACATCGGAACATCGTGCCACTCAGGTGCACCAATTGCAGTCAGACAACGTGGACGACCCAAACTGCTAGATCAGCAGTTTGTACATTATAATAACCCCGAACGCGTGCCGTTCTCTTTCCTTTGGCAGCTTTGGACAATCACCGGCGGTGCTGTATTGTGTTAGTTTTATTAAAAAGTGTTTTAGAGTTACTAAGTCTTTTTAAAAGAAGTCATATCACGAATCCATAATGTGTCAGAAGTGGGATCGTGAGGTGTTTAAAAGTGGTAAAATCCGTCGCACGCAGACCTGCAATAACGTGATCATTCAACCCCTCGGATGTGGATATCATTTACGTGAGTAACTCATTTTATTATCTTTTATAAAATCATTCACTAAAACAATGCCAGAGACCAGGCAGTCAGAGATTGAGGCGCTGAAGGCTGAAATGAGCAACAAGGCATTGATGACATCGGGAACAGTAGTAAATTTACTATCTGATCCCATCAAGAACCTATCGGGTTTTCCGGTAGTAAGAAAGAACTTTCAAGCTGGCTACAGGAAGTAGACGAGCTATGAAATATTCAAGATAAAGGGCCAACGACACCGATTCACTAAGCTCATGTATATTAGAGCGATCAAAATAAAATAAGAGGAGACTCGCGCGATTGTATGCAAGATGGCGATCCTGATACCATTTTTGGTATCAAACAGATCCTGTTAGAACAATACGGTGATCGATTTGACTTTGCGACAAATGTGTCGACACTGTTTAACATTAGAAAAAGTGATAAAAGTCAACCTAAATTCTTTAACGAATGCAAGGAAGTTAACACAAGACTTAAATCTAACTTGAATTCAATCCCATCACAGGAAAGAAATCATAGATATACTAACCGTTACTCGATATCTTGACATCGAGAACCTCTATCCGCTATCATTAGATTATCCAAGCCTAAAACCTTAGAAGATCATACGAGTCAGTGTGTATAAACCAGAACCGAGTAGATCTGAACCGCGAAATCTCAATTCAACAAATTTCCCAACAAAAGCAACGGCCCTCGAGTAGCTCCCTAAGCCATCAAATTCGAAACCCCATATAGGAATCCGATGCAAAACAAAATTTAAATCAGAGTTCCACGCGAGAAGAGTAGACGAGATAACGATGACGACGCGATGACGATGAGGATGACAATGTGCAAGGTAGAACGATGCAACCCAACGTGTCAAATTTTCACTTAGAGGAAGACGATCTCAAACAACGTAAACAATTTTATACCGTTTATTCGCTACAAGTCTAATAAAGGGATATTGAATTTCTTGATAGACACTGGAGCGAATAAATCGTACATTAATCCGGAGATGTTAAGTTCGAAACCAATCGACCCGCAATGTGACTAATCAAAATGGCACATTTGTTATTGATAAAGTATTGCATGTCAATATGTTTCCTAGAAGCTTTGATAAACTCTACCGTACCACGTATTCAAATTCCATAACTTTTTCGACGGTCTTATCGGATATGAAAATTTGGCTACTATGAATGCCAAAATCGATACCGGTACCATGAACTTTCGATTGGAAATATAAAATATCCTTAGATAAATACTATCCAAGTTCCTGAACTTTCAGGAACAAACGAAACCCTCATAGAGATACCGACTACTGCAGGGGCATTTCTCTGAGGAAGAAATTAATTTGACAACAGGTGTCACATTACGACCTGGCCTTGCGGCTAGAAATAATCATGCCACTGTCACTTGTTTACTACTAAAGCCAAACTGGAGAGATTAAAACCTTTTGAGATAGACATTTCTTTCTCAACCAACATGAAACTTTCCGCACTTAACTTCCCTGCAGAACATTTGAATAAAGAAGAGGTTAAATTATTAGCCAAAACTCTTGTCCTTAAGTAGTTTTCTTCCATGATGGACAAGTGGATTTCACCCATCAAGTAAAGCACAAATAGAAACCGTGAAAGTAACCCCATTCACAACGAACTTACAAGTACCCATACCATCTACGGGAAAAAGTGATGAGCAAATTCAGAAAATGTTGGAGACTGGAATCATAGAGAATCCTCTTCTCCATGGACTTCCCGATCTGGGTGGTCCAAAGAAAACGGATAATTCAGGTATAAAGAAATATCGCGTAGTTATGTAGTAAACTGAATAAATTAACGCCAGCAGATAGATATCCTATACCCGAAATCAGCGAGATTTTGAGTCGTCTCGGAAAAAGCACAATACTTTTCTTTACTCGATTTAGTGATGGTTTTCACCAGGTGAGGTGGAGCCGAACGATATTCCAAAGACGGCATTCAATGTCGACAATGGAAAATACGAGTTTTGAGAATGCCGTTCGGTTGAAGAATGCGCCCGCGACATTCCAACGTTTAATGGATGCTGTTCTACGAAAACATCTGGGGATAAGATGCTCTATATGACGACATCATTATCTTTTCAACTTCTTTAGATGAGCATATGAAGGATTTAGAAAATTACAAACCCTTAAAGATGCTAACCTTAAGGTACAATGCGATAAGTCTGAATTTCTTCGTAAGGAAGTAGAATTCTGGACACGTCGTCTCTACAGACGGGTGAAACCGAACCGAAAGATTGAGGCAATTAAAATTGGCCTTTACCAAAAACATCAAAAGAACTAAAGTCGTTTCTCAGACAATCTCCTACTACAGAAGATTTGTACCAGATTTGCAAAATTCCAAAACCAATGACTAACTTCGTGGCAGAATAAATCAATTACTACCAATCCTGAATATGAATCTGCCTTCGCTAAGTTAAAGGATATCTGAGTACAACTTCTCTTGAGTTATCCAGACTTTAACGCGTTCATACTAACTACCGACGCATCAAACTATGCTATTCGGCGCAGTACACGCAAATAGTAGATGAACACGAAACCAATTGCGTACCTTTCGCGAACACTGACAAAAGCAGAGAAAAGTATTCCCAACTGCGAAGAACTTTTAGCTATCTATTTCGCTGCAAAAAATTTCGATTATATTTGTATGGTAGAAGTTTTACTATTTACGGACCATGAGCCATTGACGAAGAATAAATTAACAGATGCAACAGGACGAGTAACTCGTCAACGGTTATATCTGGAGCAATTCGATTTCAATTGGTTTACAAGAAAGGAAAACAAAACGTGGTACGATGGATTATCTCGAATACCTCGCGTGGATGATCTGAAATAAATTTACAAACCATTTTAGAAAACGAAGTACATGAAAACGATCCTATACGGCCGGAAATCATAAATAAATTTAGAAATCAGCTCATCATTAATATTACCAATAATAGAAGAAATCCCTCATTTATTATTTTCTTTTCAGGTTATAGTGAACGTATTCCACCAGGAGGAATATACCGAAGAACAACATGAATATTCTTAAAGCTCATTTATCTCCAAAAATAACAAATGGAATCTTTACCTAATATTGCAATGTGCTCTAAAATTCTGAATAAACATTTCAAGGAATGCGAGTCAATTCTGCAATCTTAAGCTACCAGATCTAATTTCTAAAAAAGACCAAGACGAATTTGTTCGTAAGAGTCACAACTTTAATCATAAGTTGGAAACTCACATATGAAGAGATTTCAATCAGTCTACCAAACATGTCTTCAATTTTGGGATCTTTGTAAAAATTTGGATTGTAAATACGCTAAATATGGGCGTCTCCCTTTAAAATTCAATCACACGAGAATCATGAAGCCTTTAGAAAGTCTATTCATGGACGTCTACGTGAAAGAAAAACAAAGTTTCTAACAATTATAGACTCCTTTTCCAAATTTGCAAATTTACAAAATCCTTCACGAAACTTCAGAAGAAATCATCGAAACGTTCATCAACAATTCAAAATTTTTGGCCTACCGAAACAATTAACTTGCGATCAACCTTATTTCCGCAGTCAAAATTTTAAGGAATTTCAGAAACCCATGGTGTTGCCGTTCACTACGCTAGTAGTAGCAACAGTAATGGCACCATCGAGAGGTTCCATAATACACTTTTAGAAATGTATGGCCAACCGAGAGTTCGACAAACTTTCACTTTACGGATACTGTCCAGCGACTGCCCTTTCAACGACACAAACATGCCGACGAATTTAGCTTACGAGACAGATAGTATTTGGAAACTCGACGTCATTGAGCTTAAAGGACATTAACAACAAAACGCTCTTATGACAGCAAGAGACAATATTGTGTTTGAGGCTAACAAACATAATTCCAAAATTAAAATACAGGACAAAGACTATGAGGATATTGAAGACGATACGGTTTTAGTTAAGACGAAGGAAAAGCCTCTCCTTTTAGCAACCATATAGACTGGTAGATATCAAAGAACAAAACGAAAAAACAATTACGGACGCAACAGGAATCAAAATTCATAAAAGATACAAAGTAACACTGACTAAAACTTGCTTTCCGACTTCACAGATTGTGGCTCGGTATACTGACGCAGACGACTCTAACGGATTTAAGACTACGATGTAAAACAAAATCCAATCTAATGATTCCCTTAGGAGAAGCTAGGATCAGGTAACAGCTTTTCAGAATAATGCATCCGATAAACTCCACCATTGAATCGACAATAGATGTCAATATGTAGCCCAAACCGGAAAGCTTAATCAGACCTTTTCGAGTTACTATCAGGAGAAAAATAGGCAGAATTAATCTGTTGTTCAATAGAATTGAGCCACACGAATCAAACGATGGAATCATTAGGTAGAGCGAAAATACATTTCTGGAAGTCGACGCCGACGATCTTAAAGTCATAAACTCTTCTCAAACTCCTTGGTAGATGAAAATAATAAACAAATTCAGATAAATCACTTGTTTGAGAAACGTAAGAAACTTGACAAAACTTTCAATTCACTGTTAGATAACGAGCAGAATTTGGAAAAGTAACATTCGATAGTTTGAACTCTTTGAATTTCATATTTGAGATTGATGAATTATTATACTATTTAGAGATAATTGAAGAATCTATACACTAGCCGACGAAGCATCCCAAGCAGTCGCATCATCCACCCTGAAGAGCTTTCGGTTATTCGCCATACCCTCAACGATAACGGTTTTCGATTGAACTCGTCGACGATATGTTGAACATTGCTAGCGCGTACAGATATATAACAACGAGATGTTCATGTATATACTCAAGATACCAAAATCAAGGATGTGCAATACAAAATTGGTTTGATTGACCCGTAATTGCCAATAATTTCGAATTCATCTCACGGCACAATTTTATATTGAAGGACAGAACACATTTATGTCAAAAACCCGTGTCCAAAGATGAAAGATCTCTATATGTTCCTCCAGCAACTTGGAACCGCCTACAGGTGCATTCAACAATTAGTTTCAGGACAACACACAGCCAAATGTCCTATGGAACAGATTTACGAAGCTAGAACTATTCTAAAATCACAGAGGCACATCGTGGTTACAGGATCCAACATTACACTTTCATCAAATATTTCATCCAAGGATTACTCAATGGGTCATTCCTCATACAATACTCCAATTGTACTGGAAGCTGGACGACGAGGAGTATGCTAACTCTGATGGAAATTCACCATTCATCCCTACCACAGGAATTAAGGTCAGTCCAACTATACTGATAAACAATATCCTTACAGCATCTGCAAGAGATGCATTTAGAACACAGAAACCAGATAGATCATCTCAACTTAACTTACGAACAATCTGCATTGGAAACTACATATGTTTGGATGGTTAACCTCATTATCAACAACTAGTATAATCATATGTATCCTGGGCCTGATCTTAGCCATCATCTTTAAAATATTTAGTTGGAGAAACATCTCACACTTAACACAAAGAAGATTTCATATCAATTTCAGCTAGCAACTGATGGATGTCCTAGTCAAGAGATATACCACTTTCACAGCAATAGAAAGCCGAGGACGGCTTTCAACTAAAGGAGCCGTTGAAACATCGGACCATTGCCCTCAGCCAATTGCAGTCGACAACGTGGACGACCCAAACTGCTAGATCAGCGGTTTGCATTAAATAACCCGCAACGCGTGGCGCGTTCTCTTTCCTTTGGCACTTTGGTCTATCACCAGTGGTGCTGTATTGTGTTAGTATTATAATAAAAGTGTTTTAGAGTTACTAAGTCTTTTTTAAAAAGTGAATCCGTATCACGAATCCCATAAGTCACACACTCCTCTACTGAACAAACAAAGCAACACTAATCGTAAACACCATAATTACATTAGCTTTATTTCCTCTTCATTCGCGAATTATCGGGCTGCTGCGATTTACGAGCGACAAAACCCTCCGCCTCCCAACAACTCCGTTCAATCGCCTGCTATGACTTCCAGGACCTCTCCGTTGTCTCCGGAAGTCGTCGCTGCCCGTCACATCTTATCTTTGTGCCTTTTACAACTAAATATTTTCCCCATGTGCGCCATATGCATTAATATTCCGTGCCGAACCTTGAATCGTCGGGAATCGGACAACCACGCTGTGCCGCGCCGGTGTGGACGTGGACTCTGCGAAGCGGTAAAGCGACACGTCCGAATGCGATCCAGAGCCGTATGAATGAAAGTATCTGCCCGTTCGGTTCCTGTAAAACATCGAGATTGGTCGCTTCGCGGGTGAATGCGCTCCGCGCGCTCGCTCGCATCACAGTTCTTGGCCACCGAGCAGCGAGAATGAGGTCCACCATCAGGGTAGAGATTCTTCGATCGGTCGGTCGTCGGTCGGAAAAGAAATGGGTGAAGTATTTCGTAACACAACACGATTCATATCGGATTTTCATCACGATTCACGTGTTACTATGGTGAATATTTTATTTTTGTCTGAACGTATCAAGTAGAAGCTGAGTCAGTGAGGTCAGGCGCAGGATGCATGTGCACCGATTGGTCGTTCTTTGGCGGGTGCATCTCATGCAACGAAATTCGGGATCCATTCGGCGAGGAAAAAGATCCACGTCTTTCTCCTGCTTCGTTACCACTGGGCTTAAAGTTTTTTTGCCAGGTTATTTCGTTTGGTTCCGAGCGCTGTTATTGTGTTTATGCACTTGTTATCTTCTTCTGTCTCTCAAAACGAGCAGGAAACATCACGCAACCAACTTAGGAGCCTGGGAATCTCGACTTGTTGACGTTTCGATTGGCGGAGAACGTTTACGCGAGGGAGCAAGGCTCATCTAAAAGGCGGTGCGCTTCTTTTCCGTCTCTCGAAATCACGGAAATGTGGAAATTTAGCTGAATCCGCTGCTTCTGACTGGTTTTTCGTTTGTTTTGCGATGCAGAAAGGCGCGGAGGAAATGGCGAGACAGGCGCCAATATGTGACAAACCAGAGGAGTACAGTTATCGGTGGCCGAGTCACACGAACTCGGTACGCGGATGGTGAAATGCTCATCGCGATTATTCTGCGCTAGAACGTGCCTCAGGGTGCCGATTAAAGCGTCGGTGTGAAATTTTGGACGAGATTAGAATTAAGCGAACCCTGGAAAGCGAGAGATGCCACCCGAAGTTGTTCTTGTTTCAGCCGATCCCCAGCATCGAAGTACGCTCTGCATTGGGAATGAAGTTCTACCTCGCGAATGACAGCTGTGCGGAGACCGGATGCAGTTGCCAGTTTTTATTCCGGTTGATCTTGTTTGACGCCGTAAGTTCTTGCGATGATTTGGTTTCCTTTTTATTGCAATTTGGAATGCATTCGCCGAGATAAGTGCTGGGTTGCTTTACCCTTTTCAATGTATTCGCGATCGGGGTTCGATTGCGATCTGCTGTTCTTGAATCGACTCGTTCTGAACCAATGCACGATGGAAGAAGATTCCTGTATGACGCGAGGACGATTAATTATTTATCATATCATATTATTACTGTTTTCATCGTTCCCGTTCGTATACCTACTCGTAATGCATAGCTCGAGAGTGGATCAAGGAATTCTATGCACTGCGATTGGTTGTTGGCGACCAGAGCAGCGTAATGATCTAATTGGTAGGTACGTTTAATCGACTTATCGATGGGGCTTTTGAAGGCCGGAACTGATCATCTGAGACTTGCAGTGAATACCGAGAACTTGCATACTAATATTTTTTCTTGGAAGTGAAACTGAACTGGTGTGAAGTTTTAAAAGCAGTGTGAGGTAAAGTTACTTACTCTCCTACTGAACATTCTGAGCTCCATATTCTTGATTATGCAGACCAATAGGACGAAGAACCATTAAAGGGACCTTATTTAGCCACGATAAGATTTGATGATCGGTTTAAAAAAATCGCGTTGGGCTTGCTTGACTTTCTGGGAAACATCTGATCACGAAATAAACCAAATTATGCCAGACAAGAGGGAAAATATCACAAAAACTGTAGACATATATTTAATCAATTTAATGTGTTGAAGATACTATTTTGGAGCATTCCAGTTCAACCAAAATATCCGTGAGTAAGGGTATTAATGTGCACATAAAAATACTCAAAGTGCATCCTACTCAGTTCAAAGATATCAAATGACTTATGGGAAATTTGTCTGCGTGTCCCATTGTGACATTCTAGAATGCGAAATATTCTGAAGTTCGCTCATAAGACTTCGCACAACGGCCTGCAATATGTTTCGGCTATCAAAACCCTTCCCACAGATCCTTGGATACCTGCAAGAAACGTTAACCGATCTTTCTGCATTTCAATACACTGAAGGCCATCCAAAACATTCTTGATTTCATGTCGTCAGATCTACAATCAAGTAGAAGCGTAGTGCCCCATAATTACATTCTAGAATTCGTGGAATGTTTCGAAGTCCAGCTAGTAAGACCTACGCAATAACGGCTTCCAAAATGATTTCGACAGCTATCAAAACCCTTCCTAACAGATCGTTGGATACTGCCATGAAACGGTATACCGATCTTTCTGCATTCATACACTGAAGGCCATCCAATAATTTTAGGAAGAAAATTACTTTTCAATAAATCGAATTCACGTATTGCGACAGCGGCGTGATCAGACCGAAATAGTTCTTCTTAATTCGCTTTTCGATCGAGGAATGGACAAGCCTCACCAAGATGAATCAGCTAGGTTTTCAATCTGGCCAATTTATGGACGAGAAGAAGGCAGGTGAAATCATTTTCGTGTAAAACATAAACAAACCGCTGGCTCCTCATACCAAAATCCAAGATGGCAAGATCGTGAATTTGGCAGATTGGAACACCAGTGTGTATTCATCTGCCTCACTCAGTGACGAGTTCGGCAACATTCTCCACCCCGTGACTCTCCAGTTCCCGATCGCTACCTTTGTTCATTGTCTCCCTTGGCTCCACTTCATAGCGCCAGTTTAACCGCCGCGAAACTATCCTTGGGGTGAGCAATTTAGCTCTTCTAGTCTGATCGTTGGATCCTTTAGTCGTTTCCAGAATGCGTCCTCTTGTCCAGCTATTTCTAATGTTTTCGTCGATAATTACACTAGATCTTCCGGCTCAAGGGCTTGACTTTCTCGAACCACTTCTGCGTCGGTAAGTATGAGGAAGATACTCTAGCACCCACCTATTCCCATTCTGTCCGTTGAGCCTTTAGATGTCGCAAGACTGTTTTCGTCTATTAATGCTGATTAACACCGTTGGACCCGTCCAGCAAAAAGTGGTTAGGGGTCAGGGCCTCGGCGTCTGCATCATCGAGTGGTACGTCTGTTAGTGGACGTGAATTGATTACACCTTCCGCTTCCAGTAATATCGTCTCAAAACCTTGTCACTGCGA
>NC_085139.1:179123245-179154571 GCF_024139115.2 Armigeres subalbatus | reverse complement strand
TAACCCTGAATTCCGTGGTGTTATGCAAAAGAGTCAGCCCTGCCGTCCTGTTTAGTCACGCTTAGCGACAAACAGAAGCTTTCTCCCTAAAGCAAAAATTTGTGTTGGTCATTTCAGCTCATTAGAACTCAGAATCGTATATGGGTCTGTATTAGTTACTATTAACTCTGGTTACAAAAATAGTAAACCAATCGGTTTTACATGCAAGCGGAGTACGGCTTCGCACTGCCGGGACCCGAGTCGCAGTTGAGCGCTGATAGTATATCAACTCCCCAAAGCTAACATGCTGTGCTTTTATGAGCAGGCTTCGCACGCCGGCGCTTCCACGAGTCGCAGTTGAGCGCTGATAGTCATACTCACTCCCCAAAGCTAACATGTTGTGCTTTTGCGAGTACGGTTTTCACTGTCCCCATGAGTCGCAGAGTGAGCGCCGATAGTTACTATCAACTCCCCAAAGCTATACAGTGCATCCGCGAGAACGGCTTCGCACTGCGGCGCCCCCATGAGTCGCAGTGAGCGCGATAGGCATCAACTCCCCAAAGCTAACTGTTTGCATCCGCGAGTACGGCTTCGCACCGCCGGCGCCCTCATGAGTCGCAGTTGCTGATAGTTGCACTAACTCCCCCAAAGCTAACATGTTGTGCATCCGCGAGAACGGGTCTGCACTGCCGGCGCCCCATGAGTCGCAGTTGAGCGCGATAGTTACTATCAACTCCCCCAAAGTAAATGTTGTGCATCCGAGTACGCTTCACCTGCCGGCGCCCAGCGGGTCTTGATTCTGCATTGAAAGTATTCTCACAGTCCCAAATGCATTCGCATCCCGTATTTATTTTGGGATATTTCTGGTCCAGCCCTGCCGTCCTGTTTAGTCACGCTTAGTCGACAACCAGAAGCTTTCCCTAAAGCAAAAATTTGTGGGTCTATTTCAGCTATTAAAACCAGAATCGCCCAGGGTTCCCAGTATGAACTCATCAACTCTTGTGTAAAAATAGTAAACCAATCGGTTTACATGTTGTGCTGAGTACGGTCATGCCGGCGCCCCCATGAGTCGCGAGCGAGCGCTGAAGTTATCTCAACTCCCCAAAGCCAAATGTTGTGCTTTTGCGAGTACGGTTCACATCGCCGGCGGCTCATGAGTCGCAGCGAGCGCTGATAGTTACCATCAACTCCCCAAAGCCAATATGTGCTTTTGCGAGTAGCTTCGCACTGCCGGCCCCGCGAGTCGCAGGAGCTGATAGTTACATCAACTCCCCAAAGCTAACATGTTGTGCATCCGCGAGACGCTTGCACCGGGCGCCCCCATGAGTCGCAGTTGAGCGTGATAGTTACCATCAACTCCCAAAGCCATATGTTGATCCGCGAGTACGGTTCGCACCTCGGCCTCCATGCGGAGTTGGGCGCTGATAGTTACCATCAACTCCCCCGCCAAATGTTGTGCATCCGCGAGAACGGCTTCGACTCGCCGGCGCCCCATCAGTCGCAGTTGAGCGCATAGCGTCACCAACTCCCAAAGCATACATGTTGCATCCGCGAGTACGGCTTACACTCGGCGCCCATATACTTAGATCGCAGAGATTCTATTGTTCACCTAAAATCGCATTCCAGCATCCCCGGAAAAATATTTTATTTTTGGATACTTGGTCATACAGCTGTCTTTAGTCCGCATATAGGCTCGACAACTGAACGGCGATACCGCTGGAGTGTGTCTTACAATCGGAAATTACTTTCATAGCTGTTCTCACGGATCTGACTAATCGCTCCCACGGCCCACCCATATGCAGGAACGTTGAAATACCAGGTGGTAAGGGCACTCGTGAATGTTGTAGCACAGTCCTTATTCGCTTGTTGCATATTGTGTTGCTCCTCGGATAACTGACGGCTTGCCCCTATGAAGTTCGTTCCATTGTCCTAATAAACTTCACGTGGTGCGCCTCGTCTTGCGACAATCGTCGGAAAGCCATAACACATGATTGTGATGATAGACTACACAGATAGAAAAATTCAATGAAATTTACACTAAAAATCATGCACATAAATGGAACATCATTATTAGCGTAATTGCACGCGTGATATAGCCTAAATGTATACAATATTTAACGTGAATCATCAATATTGCTTGCAAGTTGTACGCAAACTTGTTAGGAAGAGAACCGTTTCAGCGTAGAATAGCGTAGATATCCGCAACTCAAGTTTTACGCGCTGCTTACTTTTCACATTTTTTTTCTGTGTATGGGTAACTTCTAGGTGGATGGCTCTCACAGTTAGACAAGTAAATAGAGCCACCCACCGCTTCACCAGACTTCGGCCGATTTTAACTTCCACCGGACCAAAATAGTCCATTCCGACATACGTAAATGCACGCACGAACGGCGTGAGTCGAACCCTAGGTAGCGAGGCCATCATCGGGGGTTTGGGAACCTTATTACTTACTTATTATATACCTACTACATATGATTATTATTACTTACTTATTACTTACCTTATTTTCCAAAACTGGCAATTTCGCTACACCTCAAAGTACGCAGACTGGCGACATAGTATTGCTGGCGCATTTCGTTATGGGCTGTTTCGTTATTCGCATGTAGCAGGCGTCGATGCATGTTGTCGATAATGAGTATGCTCTATTTATTTCAGTTGACTGAGTTGTGTAAATAATTTTAATAATTTAATAATTTTTTAAATTAATATTTTTTTATTTTCTGGAGCAGGGAAAAGCCCATTTGAGTACACAGTTAAAAATTCTGAAAATTACACGCCATGGAAATATTTAAACGCTTGTTTTTGTGTTCAATAGCCTCTAATTTTACATCCAACTTTTTCTTGTATGCAATATTGAATACAAGCTCCATAGTAACGACGACATGTAATTTTAAAAAGTGATGGAAATTTGAGTCGAATCGAACGGAGCCTTTTTGTTACATCATACATGCTGTAACATTTTTATACTGTGTAGAGCTATTAATAACAGCTCTTTCTCAAATGGGCGCAAAACCTCCTCTTCTTTTCATATCAACAGAAAAAAAATTTCCAAATGATACATACAAAATTTGCTTAATAAATTATCTAACTAACTAACTAACAACTAACTATCTAGCAAACACCTCACGATAATGATTCTTATTGGTGACACGGGACAAGTGGAAGTCAAAAACAGGATAACGGCGATTGAACACACGACACATACCTACTATTTATAGGATCATTATATCCGAAGTTTGTACGAGAAGCAGGAAGACGAAGAAATTCATGAAAACGGATGTCAATATTCAACATATCTAGTACACGAGGGCAATCAATGTGGGACTGAAGAACATCAGCAATGAACGAGGCTTTAAAAGCATTCCGACGTGTTTCCAATAACTCCCAGATCAATTAACATACATCGATCTTCATAAGGCGGAAGGTTCAGCGGATCGCTCCATGGAAGTCTCCATGGAAGTCGAAGGGCGAAGCGAATAAATTTGCGTTGAACTTTTTCTAATAGTTTAATTCCATTTTGATAGTAAGGAGCCCAAACAACGACAGGGTATTCCAAGATAGAACGTACCAAAGAGCAATAGAGTTTTTATGCAATGGATATCATCGAAGTGTTTTGATATAGCAAGCCATGGTAAAATACAGGAACAAAACTTTCTCCTGTCATCGAATATAAAATAAGTGCAAAAAGTTAAAAAAGTATTAGAAAACCCGGAGATCCAAGACCAACGATAAACATAGGAGTACGCCGCCGTATGAAGGAAGAGATCTTTGACTCAGAAGCTTCCCATTCCGCGAATCTTTGGGCAAACCAGATTTCGGGAAATTGGAGGATACTGCCAACGATTCCTACAGAAAATGAAGAGACGAACAGTCATGCGGCGGATTTCTGCGTTTGAAATGCGAATGAACATCTGATGAAATAAACAGCCCTCTTATCGCAACCATCTCAAACTAGACGACCCGATGTTCCCCATTACCGCACTGCTTCAATATCAGATGTAGTCCAGGCCATATTCGGCAACAATTCATCTATTCAAGTAAGATCCATCCAATTTATTCTCTAGAATTCATTATCTCCGCTAATCGGAGATAATAATTGCTTTTCGATTATTATTCTTCAATTTCTTGATCTTTTTGTGTATAAGCGCTGTTAACTGGAGGTTCATGTACAGTCACTCTCGAAATTGAGCGTACAGCATGGATTAGATGAATAAATTCAAAAATTCCAAAGGAAATTTAATTGTTGGCTCGGTTGTTTTTAATGCATTTCAATATTCATCCCTTCCTTCAATGTATGCGTAGGGTAAGACACCCAGAAATCGCCCTCCCCCCAGTTTTCGCCCACCTATTTTAAAACCTTCATTTATCGAAAACTAGTTGTTGGAAACAGTTAAAGTTCAGGTTTTTTTCATGATTGATTGATGCTTGTATGGAAAAACTTTAACTGTAACTGTTTTCAACAACTAGTTTACGAGAAATGAGGATTTTAAAATAGGTGGGCGAAAACTGGGGGGAGGGCGATTTCTGGGTGTCTTACCCTACATAAAATGGTTGAAATTTTTTCTCTAAAGTTCATTTATTTGAAAATAGTCTCAAAATACGCCTATTAGATGTGACAAAATTGAGCGTACAGCTAATGTTTTTCTATAAAAATTCTTATTATAAACACGATTAATGTAGGGTGTTGGGTTTTCCCCGTTTTGCACTAAAGTGCGCACCCGCGAAACTTATTCGAAACGTGAACAGAAAAACTAGTGATACGGTCACTACAAATTAATTTATTTGTGTTTCACTTTATACACTTTATTGGTGGACTGTAATAATTTTAAATTTCTACACGGCCGTACGGTCGACCGACAACTATACCGGCGGCGGTTAGGAGAGAACTAAAATTTCTGCTATCTGCACCTATCAGTGAAGCTGCGAGAGCGTATCACTGATAGCCTATCTCTTGTGCCTAGCAGCGTGAAGTATACCTATAGTCGCTTGGCTGCAGATGCTCATCTCAAAATTACTGATTACAGCGACGTACCAAATTTATGCCTTTATAATCCTTAACATACCGGCCGCCTTGAGTTTACTCGAAACAAAATTCAAATCAACACTAGTACTTATATCTACATGTATTCAAAAATGATCCTCTTCGGCTGCATCAACTCTCGATGTCAAAGACTCTCCAACTGCAACTGCTTGCTCGTGCGCCGTAGCGTGAGGTTGACCGTCCGTCAAGTGGATTCGCCGCTACTGATACTGTCCACATCCTCTGATCTGAATAGTTCTTGATAACTTCTGCTGACTCCGTTGCTCACGTACTTCCGCTGATTAGATCGATTATAATGGCATCGGCCGGTGGAATCGGTTCTCCGTGACCTGTCGGAGAAGAATATGGTTTGATTCCGGAACACATTCGAATGGAGGGAAACATAACTTAGTTGTCGCCCCCTGGCGTTAACAGACGAAACTCTATCCTTGCCAAAGTATGCCCCAATGGGGGCGTGAAATGCTTAGCGGAAGTCGTGTTGCAGAGAACCAGTTGTCGTCTCAGGGTTGATTTGAGGAACTTCGATGCGGACGTCGCCGACGTGTCAAGAGCCAATGAGTTGTTGAGCTTTGATGTGATGCTGAAGTTGATCCTGATGGAAAGGAATTCGATTGGTTTCCGAAATACTGCTTAACAATGAATGAACGTAACTTAAAATGCGGCCCCTGGCATATGCGACATGCAGTGTCGCGATCCGCCATTTTGCCCCTAATGGGGCCATACGAACTGAGTTGATAATCAATTATCAGAATGATGACTGCATACCAGGAAGCCGTAGACGATCCATATCTGCCAAAAATAAAAAGCGATTTGGATCCGAAATGCAAGATTGATGAATGGTAACATAACTTAGGCATCGCCCCCTCGGCAGATGTGGCTAGATAGCCACGAATTCGCCAACGGTTGCCCCAAATGGGGGCGTACTTAGCTTTGGTGAATCTGCGATGATAGTAGATGATAAGGTTCCTGACCAGATGACGATTCCTCCAAAGATTGGTGAACACTGTCGAAGGGGAACGCGTCAGAATGTTTCCGGATTGCAAATAAACTATATACATAACTTTGAGGTTGCCCCCAGGCAATAGCGATGGATTGTATCGCAAGATGCCTTAGATGCCCCATATGGGGGCGTGAATACTTAGTTTGGCTGTGTTGACGTTGACGATTCACCATTCTGGTTATCAAGGATGGGCAAGATACAAATTTTGGAGATAGCTCGGCGATAGAGACCCTCCTTCGTGCGAACGGTGACAACCCTCACGTTGCCGTCTTGTCCTGGATGGATCTCGGTTACACGTCCCAGTCTCCACTTGAGAGGTGGAACGTTGTCCTCCTTCAAAAGAACCATAGTTCCGACGTCCAGATTATCTCTATGCCTTGTCCACTTGTTACGGCTCTGGAGATTCGATAGATAGTCAGTTGACCATCGCTTCCAGATCAGTTGACTGAACCGCTGCATCAACTGCCACCTAGAGAGTCTGTTCTCCGGTAGCTCCAGAAGACTGGGTTCAGGTATTGCAGACAATGGGCGCTGCACCAAGAAGTGCCCTGGAGTTAGTGCTTCAGGTCATTCGGATCATTGCTGAGTGGGGTCAAGGGCCTCGAATTAAGGCATGCCTCTATCTGTGCTACGACGGTACTCATCTCGTCAGGTTTTAACATCCTGTTGCCAATGACCTTTTTCATATGAGCCTTCAAAGATTTTACTGCGGCCTCCCATAAACCGCCGAAATTGGGGGACTTAGCTGGAATGAATTTGAAGGTTATGCCGTCTTGAGCGGCCTCCGCCGACAGATGTTCTTGCAGCTGTTGCTGATGAAACATTCGTTGCAGCTCATTCAGCTGTCTCCGTGCTCCAACAAAATTACAAGCATTATCGCAAAATATTTCTATCGGCCTCCCACGCCTGGCCACGAATCTTTTTAGAGCGGCGAGAAATGCTGCGGTCGTGAGGTCCATTACGACTTCAATGTGGACAGCCTTGCAAACCATGCAAACAAACAAGCAGAGATAACATTTTGTCGGAGCGCATTTCCGCGTAGAAGGCTGTAATTCAAATGGTCCACAGTAATCAATTCCTACCCTTTGAAAGGCAGGAGCTGGTGAAACTCTCTCGAGTGGCAAATCTCCCATGAGTTGCTCATTAACTCGTGGTTTCACTCTGAAACACTTCACGCATTCATGCGTTACCTTCCTTGCTAGATTTCTGACATTCAATGGCCAAAACCTTTCACGGATGCAGGATATCATCAACTGCGGCCCTGCGTGGAGCAGTCTGTGATGGTAATCGCTAACGACCAGTTTCGTAAGCGGATGCCGGCTGTCTAGGATCATCGGGTGTTTACGCCTGCGCGATATTGGAGCATTTCCGAGCCGGCCGCCAACGCAAAGTATACACTCTATCATCACAGGATTGAGACTTCGGAGCTTAGAGGTGGATCTGACTTCATTCTTCAATGCAAGGTCTGACAATTCCAATGGAAAGCTCTCTGATTGAGCAAGTTGCACCAAAACGAGCAGTGCTTCTTCATGCTCAGTGGCAGCTAAAATTCCAGACTTTCGTTGGAACTTGTTCCGGGGTTTACAGTTGAACAAGAAACGGCGCATCCAAGCAGTCAGTCGTATGAGACTTAGCAGACTTGATCGCAACGTAAAAATCTCGTTTGGAGGCAGAATATGTAGAACTGCCGATACTAGTGGTCTCTCCTCCAGGGTCACCGAATCAAACTGCTGCTCTGGAACGTGAGTACTTGCCGGCCAGTATTGAGTATCCTTCTTCAGCCATTCTGGGCCATCCCACCACAGAGAATTGTTCGCTATTTGAGCTGGAGTTGACCCTCTCGAAATTATATCAGCGGGGTTCTCGATTCCCGGGACATGGTTCCACACTCCACCTTTTGTGACATGTTGTATCTCCGATACACGGTTTGCCACAAATGCCTGCCATCTCGATGGATGCGAGGAAATCCAGCATTTAACTATTGTAGAATCCGTCCAGAAGAAAGATTTTGCTTTAATCGCCATGCTCGTCGAAACGGTCTCATAGAGATGCGCCAACAGTAGAGCTGCAGATAACTCCAACCTAGGTGTTGACTGCTTCTTTTTTCTCCTGCTAAGATCCTCCAACGGCGCAACCTTTGATTTTGCCATTAGCAGGTTGACATTGATATCTCCATTCCAGTCCATACAGCGCAAATAAACTGCAGCACCGTATGCTTTATCGCTTGCGTCGCTGAATCCGTGGAACTCGCACGAAATAATGTCTCTCCCGAAACCGATCCACCGTGGAACTGAGACTGTATCCAATTCGCATAGATTGGATCCTAAACTCCAACCATTGTGTCTGCAGTTCTTGGCTTAGCGGCTCATCCCAGGAGTACTTGGCCTTCCACAATTCTTGGAGAAAAAGTTTTCCTAGAACGACCACCGGACCAACTAGTCCATATGGATCAAACAGGACGTGCAATCTCAGAAAGCACAACACGGTGAGTGATTGGCCCACCTGGCCTCCAATCTGGAACTTTGATCCACAGGGTGTCGGTAGCTGGCTCCCACGTAAGGCCCAGCGTCTTCACAGTTGCCTTCTCATCCAAGTCTAGTATTTGACGGTCATCTCTCAGATTAGAAGGAATCGATTTTAATACTTGTGGGCTATTGGAATTCCATTTTCTCAGATTGAACCCGGATCCCTTCAGGAGTTCCAGAACTTCCTTACAAAGCTGGACGCCATCTTCGACCGTGTGTGAACCTGCCAACATGTCGTCGACATAAAAGCTCTTTTTGACCACCTTTGAGCCTACCGGATAGTGATCCCTGCCCTCTTCAGCACACTTGTTCAAGCACCGAGTTGCAAGATATGGTGCTGATGCTGTACCTGTATGTTATAGTGGAAAGCTTGTAAGTTCGCAAGAGCTCGTGAATTTCGTCTCTCCAAAATATCTAGTGAAGTTGCTGATCCTGCTCGTGCAACCATACCATCCGATACATTTTTACTGCGTCTCCTGCAACTTGTACAACCGGAAACGTAGCAGAATGCTTGGGAGGTCGACTGGAACGACTTTTCCCACTATCAAGATGTCATTCAAAGTAACACCGGAATCCGTAGAGCACGATGCATCGAAGACCACTCTCAATTTTGTCGTCGTGCTGTCTGGTTTTAACACTGCATGATGCGGGATGTAATACTCTGGGCCTGAATCTCCATCTTCTCCTGTTATCTCCTTCATGTGACCCATGTACAGGTACTCATGCATGAATGCTGTATACAAGGCCTTCATTTCGGTGTTGGCACTCAGCCTTTTCTCCATTGAAAGAAATCGTTTCTTCGCAATGACCTTTGATTCTCCCAACCTTCCCAGCATGTGCTTCCTTTTCGGAAGTGTCACTCGAAACTTCCCATCCGAGGCTCTGGTAGTCGTCTCCTCGAATATCGCTTCGCATGCAGACTCTTCTACAGACAAACAGCTTTTAGTATGGCATGATTCCAGCTCCCAGAATTTAGTTAACTCCTCGAATAGTTCTTCGGTAGTCACTGGCGTAGAAGCTACCGTATTGTAGCTGACAACAGAATTTTCTGGAACACTTCCAGCAACGATCCACCCGAGCTGTGTATTTCGCAGAATTAATCTTGAACCATGAAGCTTCCGTTGTGCTTCCAACAAAAGATCGTAGAAGATGACTGCTCCCAAAATCACGTCAACGACACCAGATTCGTTGAAACTTGGATCCGCAAGTGAAATACCCTTTGGTATGCTCCAAGACGAAATACCGAAACTTTGCTGCGGTAGGTTCGACGTAATTTTCGGCAGCACATAGAACTTCAGCTCAGACGATACGTACGACGAGTTACAAGAGGAAACCGAGGCTAACACTGCTTGCTTGCTGATTGATGAACTACCACCCACTCCCTTCACAGGCAAATTTTCTCGCATACGCTGAAATCTCAGCTTCTGAGACAAGGATTCAGACATAATGCAGATCTGTGATCCGTTGTCCAGCAAAGCGCGTGCAAGTACGGTGTTTCCATAGCGGTCACCGAGCTTCACGATAGCGGTAGACAAAAGCGCAATATTTGAGTGGTAATGTGTTTCTGGTGGTGTAGCAGTGTGGTGTACAGTAGGAGTATTGGTGGGAGGTGATAAACGCACTTTGCGAAGATGTACTTGGTGTTTGTGAAGACTGTGGGTTGTTGTGATAAGTGTTCCGGTTTTGGGCCTGATTGGATTGCTGTGGCGGTGGGTTCGCGGCTTGAGGTCTTTTTGGTGGGACTTGGGAGGAGGGAGGAATCGAATTTTGCTCGTGATTCACCGGAGCAACGTATGGGTGAAGCATGTAGTGGTGACTGCCTCCGCATTTGCCACACGTTGGCCTCGAACAATCCGCAACAAAATGACCAGATCGTAGACACTGCAAACACAATCCAAACTTTCGCACAATAACCTTCCTATCGATAACCTTCATCTTCCCGAAGCGCCTACACTGCTCAATGGAATGCGCTCCACCGTTGCAGACTTGGCAACCTCCATTTGATGATACTGCAGCGTGAACCACTTGGCTCTTGAGAGGCTTCTTAAAATCACTGCTCCTTCGCGCTGACGTAGACTGAAGTATGGCACAGTGCTTCTCCAGGAACTCCACCATCGGCTTGTACGAAGGAATGTCCTTTGAGCTGTGGCACGTTTCCCAGTGGCGAATTGTATCGTCATCCAGCTTCTGGGAAAGCATGAAAGCTAGCAGAGTGCCCCAGTTGTCGGTATTTTCTCCTAACTTTTCCAGTTGCTGAAGGTTGACTCGGAATGTCGTTAGAAGATGATTCAACCCCTGGAAACTTTCCATCTTCATCGGAGCAGCCGAAAAAATTGCTCTCATGTGTTCCTGTGCAATAAGCTTGTGGTTTTCGTATTTGGACTCCAGAGTGGCCCAGGCTAGTCCATAGTTCGCAGCTGTGACTTGAATTTGGTTGACTTGTAGTAGCGCATCATCTTTCAACGACGTTTGGAGATAATTGAACTTGTCTATCAAATTCAATTGACCATAATCGTGGATCAACGGTTTAAAGTTGTCCCGAAAATTTATCCATTCGGAGAGCTTCCCAGAAAAGGCAGGAAGTCTTAGCTCCGGATACTTCATTCTTGACGGCTGGCGAGTTTCAACTGCTGATTGCCGCTCCACGACGTCTCTAGGGTTTTCAGCCGTCTTTTAAAAGAGATGCTGTTTCAACCGGAAATACTTGTTCTCAAACTCCTTAAAATTTTCTCGTTCTTTCTCTTCCGAGCCTCAGCCATGGCCACCTGTTTGGTACTATCCTCTCCGGTTTCATCTTTAGCGGCGTCTTCTACGTCTATTTTCATCAGTGATGACTTCGATTTGCACTCGCACTTCACAATATTTATCGTACACTTCGTCTAATTTCTTCATGCGAAACTGAACTGCACATCTATCATGTTCTTCATCGTATGCTGCCAAGAACTCCTCTATATTCTGCAACGTAATCCACGCATGGCGCTCCTGCTTCACAAGCGCTCGTAGATCGGATACTGGCATTATTAGTAAATCACTTCACTTATTCAATGCACTAGCGCAACTCACTCCCGAGACCTCAAGCGACCGAACGAGTTGACAGAAGACAGGCCAAATAAATCAAAAGTGACTTAATCTCTTTCCAGCAATCTCAAATTGTGCCTTCAAAAGGCGATAAATCTTAAAAACCGGAGAATCACAAACAAGTTCCCCACTGTGTTCTACTGGAATGTACAATCTTGCATGCAATTTTATGCTCCTCGTGAGCATGAAACAGTCTACCCTCAGTAGAGTTTCAATGGCTGGTGCACAGTACAAACCAAGCCAATTCACCTCAACCACGCAATCTCATACACACTGTACTTAGCTGATTTCGGCGATCTCCAGATGTCCACCCTGGGCTTCAAAGACAGGAACGGTGGTCCACAGGAACAGCGAGCGATCCTTTCGATCCTCTGTATATTTGCGGCAACCACACTCGAAATCCCAACAGCCCAGCAGCGACGGCAAAGCAACGCCAAAGCACTATATCTATTCTCAACGGGTCACCGCCCGGTCAATCACTTTAACTGAAGGATGGCGTCTCCGCGCCAACGGAACAATATATGGACCAAATAGAAGCACTAATCTATTGTCCGGCAATTCGATGGCCGATATCGCACTACAATCACTATCCGCGCACTGTTGTAACAAGTTTAACGGGTCCGACGAATCCGGATCGCCAGGACCAAAATGTTGGGTTTTCCCCGTTTTGCACTAAAGTGCGCACCCGCGAAACTTATTCGAAACGTGAACAGAAAAACTAGTGATACGGTCACTACAAATTAATTTATTTGTGTTTCACTTTATACACTTTATTGGTGGACTGTAATAATTTTAAATTTCTACACGGCCGACCGACAACTATACCGGCGGCGGTTAGGAGAGAACTAAAATTTCTGCTATCTGCACCTATCAGTGAAGCTGCGAGAGCGTATCACTGATAGCCTATCTCTTGTGCCTAGCAGCGTGAAGTATACCTATAGTCGCTTGGCTGCAGATGCTCATCTCAAAATTACTGATTACAGCGACGTACCAAATTTATGCCTTTATAATCCTTAACATAGGGTAAATGATATATTTTGGACATGTACATATTTTGGACAAGCCTGAGCTTCTTCGATCAATTTTAGATAATGTGTAGGAAAATTTTATCGAAAGTATGATCATTGCATACTTTTACCTCAACTCTAGCGGCTCCTAATGAGAATTCACAAATCAACTATTATTTATCTTTAAAATTACCTAAAATGTAAAGCTTTCTACCAAAGTGCCTGCTGGACGCCAGTATGCAGGAGTACATGCATTATAGGACTCTTCGTAACATGCACCTGAAACACCTTTAAATTGGTTCAAACGGCAATTTTGAGGTCTTGCGGCCAAAGTTTGATTGTAATTGAGATACTAACATATTCCAATCGCTTAACATGAACTTGAGACGGATGAAAAAGGAGTGACCAAAATGAAGTTATGTTTTTATGCATCAGATATTTATTGGTCACCCCATGTACAGTACATGGATGAACCATTAATTGCCAACTTTCAGGCTGTTTTCAATGATATCGATAAGATTGCGAAACAATGTTAATTTCTGGTTTAATCTATGTCAGTTAACCCTTATGCGGCCAACAAAAAAAACACACGTCGATGGCCGACAGGGTACCCGTGTTCCACTAAATTGATATTCTCATAACTTCAACAATTTTCAACCGATTTGGATAATTTTGACAGTTTTGGAAACAGAAACTCATATACTTTTTGCCTATTGTCAAGGTTTACAGCTTATGCCTATGGTTATACAAGAAATCTTTGAAGTAAGGCTTAAGAGTCTACACGCGTAACCAAAGGCCATTCAGCCAGTTTCAAATATGCTACAAGCTCTTTGCGCTTCTTAGAATTGAAGGTGTTTACAGTATATGCTTCAGGCAATGCAAAAATCCCTGAAATGATGTCTTAGTCATCCGAGAAATCTCTGAGTAAAGTTTGAAGATCTACTCGCAACCAAAGGCCTATAATGCAAATTCAAACACGGTACATGCTCTTTGTGGTACTTAGCATAGAATGCGTTCACAGTATATGTTCCGAGTCATCCAAGAAATTTCTGGAGTAAGGCCTTAAGGTCTACACTCGTAACCAAGGGTCTATGGACTTGTCTTAAAAGTGGTACATGCTCTTCTGCGCATCTTGAAATCAAATGTGATCATTACATATGTTCTGCGCTATCGAAGAAATCTCTCGGATAAGTCCTCTGGCACCTTCATTGCATATGTTCATGGTCATCCAAGAAAACCCTGGAAAAGGCCTTCAGGTCTACACGCGCAACCAGAGATCTTTTAGATTGTTTCAAAACTGGTACATGCCCTTTGTGGTTATAGAATAGAACGCCTTTATTGCATATGTTCATATCATCCAAGAAAACCCTGGAAAAGGCCTTTAAGATCTACACGCGAAACTAAAGATATTTCAGATTTTTTCAAAAGTGTTATATGCCCTTTGTGGTACATATAATAGATTGCGTCCATTGCATAGGTTCATGGTCATCCAAGAAAACCCTTGGAATAGGACTTTAAATCTGCATGGGTACCCAGCGATCTTTTGGCATGTTTCAAAAGTTCTAAATGCCCTTTGTGGTGCATGGAATTAGATGCGTTCATTGCATATGTTTATGATGTTCCAAGAAAATGCTAGAATAGGCCTCAGGATCTTCACACGTAACCTTTCGGATTGTTTCAAAAGTAGCATATGCCCTTTTTGGTACATAGAATATACCGCTTTCATTGCATATGTTCATGGGCATCCAAGAGAACACTTGAACAATCAGCAAGAACTTCACGCGTAACCAGAGTTCCTTCGGCCTAGTTGAATAGTTATGCATGCCTTTTATAGTACGTAGAGTAAAATGCACCATTTTAAATGTTCATGGTCATCCAAGAAAACCCTGAAGTAAGGCATTAGGATCTACACCAGAGATATATCTGCCTGTTTTAAATTTAGTACATGCCTTTGGGGCCCATGAATAAAATGCGTTCATGGCATATGCTAATGGTCATCCTAGAAATTTATGGAGTTAGACTTCTAGGCTTACATGAATATTTAGAGGGTCTTTAAGGTCACTCCTTACGGAATCCAAGTTTCAAAGTGCTCGCGTTTTCGGGAGCACACTACTCGATAAGTAAGCAACGCACAACTGTCATTTTTATTTTTTCAAGCACGCAGCAAAGCTAAATCAACAAAAAATACAGTTGTGCGCCGCCTCCAGTATCGATTGGTGTGCCCTGAAAACGCGAGCACTTTTGAAACTTGATTCTGTGAGGAGTGGCCTTAATCTAATTTTAATATGGTACATGATCTTTGCGATATTAGCCTGTTTTTTTCTCACGTTCTCGGCGTGAAGTTGTATCGTTCCAATTTATTTACATTTTGTATTTCCAAAGCATAGACTTCATATTAGTGATATCAATGAAGTTTGTATACTACCTGGAACCAAAAACAACAAGACAAAAATAACTACTTGGAATGCTAATATATCAAGATGAGGTTTCACATCTTGTTTATTCTTCAATAACTGCCCAGAGCTAATGACAACAACTTGAACTACTTGAAATGCAAACATATATCAATAGCCTTCCGTTCGTGGGTTGATCTACAGATCATTCCTATATGGAGTTCATAGACTACCTAGTACCATGGCAAAAACAAAAACTACAGCAGACGTTTTACAGTTATCGGTCCGCTAAACTTCAAACCGATGTCAGACTCAATGACAGCTGCATTGCGCCGCACATTTAGATACACTTTTCTTGTATTTGACGTTCGATTGACAACCGTTTGACGTCTAGAAGGCGTTGCAGTTATCGAACGGCATTCGAAAACTGAAAAGTAAACATTTTGCAGTTATCAAACGGCTACTGTACTAGGAATGCGTATATTCACTCAGATGAGGTTGACCCGATTTTTGTCACTCCCAGATTTTGTCTACCCCTGATTTTGCCTAACCCAATTTTATCACGTTTTCGATCCAATTTGCCGCAAACAATAAAGATGTTCATGAAATAACTTTCACTGCCTGTAGCTTATTATGAATCATTTGTGAGTTCCTGTTGATAAGTTTGTACGTCTCTTCGACAAAAAATACGGATTCCTTCACGTATTTTGCCTTGCCTTCATTACGGAGCCCACGACAATGAAAATAACTACTTAAAATACAAACATATACCAAGAAGGAGTCTCACAGCTTGCTTATTTTCAAATAACTGCCTCTATTAAGGAGGTTGATCCATCGACCTTGACTCTATTTCATAGACTACCTGGAGCCTGGGCCAACAACAAGAACTACTTGGAATACAAACATATACCAAGATGGGGTCACAAAACTTGTTTATTCTTCGACAACTGCCTCCATTACGGAGATTGATCTAGAGAACTTCGGTGGGGTTTGATCCAACGAAACCAGTACGCTAGACAGGTGTTTTTTTCCCTACTAAGCTACGAAAGGACCTCCGTCGTCCTCCGCAGCTTAGCGGGTACTAATGAAACCAAATTCACAACACCGGGCATGTAGCCGAACTCTCGCAATACATTCTCAGAACTAAATCTCTCATATATGTTTTGTACAATGCCAACTATGTGAGGGATGAGTATTTAGTGTTATCTGGCTCTATACACTTGCTTCATCACCAACGGCGCTCGATGAAGTAGGGTTGTCAATGAGATTGGGCCGTCAGATCCCAACCCGACCACATAAGCGAAGAGATTCTTTCGAGTTCAGTACATTCAAAGTTAATTGCCCACGTTCCGGGCATTAAGCAACCCGGAGTGGAAATTAATTACTATGTCTGAAACTCTGATTATTCATATGCACAACATGTAATAGATTGTTCGAAAGGTATAGGAGGAAAACCGCTACCTTCCGTCCCTCCCAGTTGTTCTTCAATAACTGCATCCGTTACGGAGGTTGATCCACCGACCTTGACTCCTATGGAGTTCGTAGACTACCTGGAGCCCACAACAACAACAACAAGAAATACATGAAATACAAACATATACCAAGAAGGGGTCACACAACTTGTTTATTCTTCAATAACTGCCTCCATTACGGAGGTTGATCCAGACCTTTGAATCTATGGAGTTTAAACGGGTAGACTACCTGGAGCCCACGACAACAAGAACTACTTGGAATACAAACATATGCCAAGAAGAGGTCACAAAACATGTTTATTCTTCAATAACTGCCTCCATTACGAAGATTGATCCACATGACCTTGACTCTATGGAGTTCGTAGACTACCTGGAACCAATGACAACAAGAACTACTTAGAATACAAACAAATACCATGAAGGCGTGAAACAACTTGTTTATTCTTCAATAACTGCCTGTTACCAATGTCGAACCCCATACCTTGACTCTATGGAGTTCGTAGACTACCTGGAGTCCTCGACAACAACAAGAACTACTTGTAATACACATATACCAAGCAGGCGTCACACAACTTGTTTATTCTTCAATAACTGCCTTCATTACGGAGACAGATCCGAAGATCTTGACTGTATGGAGTTCGTAGACTTGGACCTCACGACAACAACAAGAACTACATGAAATACAGACAAATACCATGAAGGGGTCACACAACTTGTTTATTCTTCGATAACTGCCTCCATTACGGAGATTGATTCGAATAACCTTGACTGTGTGGAGTTCGTAGAATACCTGGAACTCACGACAACAACAAGAACTGCATAGATATATATATATATATATATATATATATATATATATATATATATATATATATATATATATATATATATATATATCAAGAAGGGGTCACACAGCTTGTTTATTCTTCATTAACTGCCTCCATTAAGGAGGTTGAACCTCAGACCTTGAATTTATGTAGTTTGTAGACTACCTGGAACCAATGACAGTAACAAGAACTACTTGGAATGCAAATGACCCGGAACATATACTGTGAAAGCATTATTTGCTTATCACCATAAAGAGCATGTACCGTTTTTTAATTTACACGATAGACCTTTGGTTACGTTAGCAGACCATAAGATCTTATTCCAGGATTTTTGGGTGACTTAGGCCTTTACTTCAGGGTTTTGGAGACCAGAATGTATACTGTGAACACCGACTATTCTAAAAAGCGCAATGAGCATGTAATATATTCGAAACTGGTTGATAGTCCTTCGGTTACGTGTGTAGACTCTTAAGTCTTACTTCAAAGATTTCTTGTATAACCATGGACAAAACTGTAAACCTTGACTATGGGCAAAAAGTATATGAGTTTCTGTTTCCAAACTGTCAAAATTATCTAAATCGGTTGAAAATTGTTAAAGTTATGAAAATATCAATTTAGTGGAACACGGGTAATTTGTCGCCATCCACGTGGTAAAAAAATCAGATGCCCTCCCCACGTCCCTCCTCACTGTATCAACGTGATTTTCACAGATGCTACATTTTATGGAGTTTTAGATGTCACTGAGTTTCAGCTTTCAGCTATAAAAATTCATTGAAATATCACCACTTGAATTTGAAAAAGGAACACGGGTACCCCGTCGGCCGCATAAGGGTTAAGCAAATAAATGCATTTAAATGAATGTGGATACGTGTAGGTATGTCATACCATTGAGATCTGTAGGTGGCCATTTTTAAATTAGGAGAAAATGACTCTGTCCAAAATATATGCATTTTCCATGTCGAAATTATATATTTGATGTCCAAAAGAAAATATTTCAGTTCGCAGTATATCACAGTTTACACCTCAGTAAAACGTAATTTACTCAAAAATTGGGCAATGGAGGCACAAGACTAATCATAGGTTATGTATTTGGATGAACCTAGTGGTTTTCAATTGTTTTATACTATTCAATCTCGATATATTTCCAAATGAATGTCCTGCGCTTGTCCAAGATATATCATTTACCCTATTATAATATTGTTTTTTCATGATTATATTTATAATAATAAACATCCGCTACTTAAACATTCAATGTTTTGAAATTAAACCATGTTTTAATCAAAATGGCGAACAAGTAAGATGTATAAACAATGCTATTTAACAATTCAATGTTGCTGGGCAAAATAGATGCTTTAAGATATCGATTTCACCGGCATCGTGTCTTTTGTATGATAGATAATCGAAATCGAGCGAGACATACGACAAATTTGGGAAAATTCAGTCGGTAAATGATGAAAACAGATGTAAACATACTAAGAAAACGACAAATGTTGGGAACGGCATATTTCAAATTTAGTGTAACTTTATTTAAAAGTCAATGTATGGGTAGCTTAAAAGCTCAGGACACTCATTAATAATAATATTAATAAAAGAGCAGCACACGGATACATTATAAGATGCCATTTTATATTTGAAGACTCAGTCACCGTAGGAACAAATTTGGTTGAATCATTTAAATTCACCAAGATATTATTAAATAAGCTGCTTGAACTCTTAAAAAGTTTATTTTTACTCGCCACATGGAAATCATCCAATTGTATCCCTTTATGGTAACAGACCGTGGAGTTCAATCCGAATTTAATTATGAAATTACGATTTTAAGCTATCTTTTCAATATTCAATCAGAAGTGCTCTACGGGATTGAAAAGTTGTTTTTATGTTCGGTACCTTAACATGCACCTTGTACTTTTAGAATTTGACTGTGAATGATTGGATTCAATAATATTACTCTTAATGATAGACCTGAGACATTAATCGAGCTTTAACACTAATTTTAGTTAAAGACATACTAAATTTGAATTATGTCATTCCTAACATTTGTCGTTTTCTCTGTATGTTTACATCTGTTTTCATCATTTTTCATTTTCATTTATTTAGTTAACATCTAAACAGATAACACTAAATCAACAATTTGACGCCACAATACACGGTTCGAGGCCGCATCTCTCCATCCTCGGATACGCCCCACGCTCGCCAAGTCGTTCTGCACCTGGTCTGCCCATCTTCGCTCGCTGCGCTCCACGCCGTCTCGTACTCTGCCGGATCTGCGGAAGCGAACAACGTCATTACTTTGCAGTGGCTGTTGTCCGGGCATTCTTGCAACATGTCCTACTCCATCGTAGGCCCTTCCGGCTTTAGCTACCTTCTTCTGGATACTGGGTTCGCTGTAGAGTTGGGCGAGCCCATGGTTCATATTCTTCGCCACACACCGTCTTCTTGCACACCGCCAAAGCATGGTCCTAAGCACCCGTCTCCTCGAATACTCCGTTGAGTGCTTGCAAGTCCTCCTCGAGCATTGTCCATGTTTCATGTCCGTAGAGGACAACTGGTCTTATAAGCTGTCTTGTACATGACACATTTGGTGCGGTGGCGAATCTTTTCGACCGCAGTTTCTTCTGGAGCCCGTAGTGAGCCCGACTTCCACAGATGATGCGCCTTCGTATTTCACGACTAACGCGTTGTTGTCAGTCAAAGTTAGGCAAGGATCCGAGTAGACGGAATTCTCGACCACCTCGAAGGTATCCCCTGTTCATCGTAACACTGCTTCCCCAGGCGGGCCCCTGTCGCGCTCGGTTCCGCCCACAAGCATGTACTTTTAATCTTTGACGCATTCACCACCAGTCCAACTTTTGTTGCTTCATCGTTGCTCCAGTGCGGGTGTACAGTTCTGCCACCTTTGCAAATGTTCGGTCCGACAATGTCCATGTCATCCGCGAAGGCTAAAATGTAAAATTCGACTGGATTCTGTTGAAAAATCGTACTCCCGGCTGTTACACCCGGCTCTCCGCATGACAACCTTCTTAGCGCAAATGTTGAACAACAGGCACGAAAGTCCATCACCTTGTCTTAGTCCTCGGCGCGATTCGCTGAACGAACAGGAGTGTTCGCCCGGAAATCTTCTAAGCACAGTTTTGGTATACAATACACCATCCACCGTTGCTTTGATCAGTCTGGTAAGCTTCCCAGGGAAGCTGTTCTCAGTCCATAATTTTCCATAGCCCTACGCGGTCTATACTGGTCGTATGCCGCCTTTGAAATCAACGGCAAAGATGGCGTAAGCGTTGGGACCTCGGTATTCACGGTGCATTTTTTGAATAGGATTGGCTGTACAGTGAAAGCATCTGGTCAACTGTTGTCGAGCGGCCGTCGAACGAAGCCGGGCTTGATAACTTCCTCACGAATCCTGCTCACCAATGTGGTGACAGACGACGGAAGCATGATCTGGGATATCACTTTAGGTAGGCGGCATTGAAGTGGTTATGCAGATCGCTCGAAAAGTTCCTCACACTCCAGTTTGTCGCCTTTCTTGTAGATGGAGTAAGCATATAACCCCTTCCTTCCATACTCCTCCTGTAGCTGTTCGGTTTCCAGTGATTCTGATTATCAAAGGCCCAGCAGGCAAGTGGCCAGGCTTTTCCGGGCCCATCTTGATAAAGCTTCCAAGCTCCGATACCATCCTGCTACCAGCCGCTTTATTGGTTCCAGTGCTTAGCTGCTGAATGGCATCCTTAACTTCCCTCAAGCGGGGGGCTGGTTGGCTTCCATCGTCCGTGGCTGAACTGACGTAAGTCATCTCCTCCGCTGGCTCTTGACTTTTCACTGCCTGTCACCTTCAGCGCCATTCAGATGTTCCTCGTAGTGCTGCTTCCACCTTTTCGGATCACCACACGTTTCGTCCGTCAAGATGCTCCCCATCCTTATCCCGGCACATTTCTCGGCTTCGCGGGCACGAAGCCTTTGCGGGATGCAGTTGAGCTTCTGATAGAACTTGCGTGTATCTTTGGAGAACGGGCACAGCAGTTCCATCTCCTCGCACCTCCGCTTCTTCCAGGCGGGCGTTTCTTTTCCTGAAAAGCAAGGCGGGTCTGCAGTCTCCGCTTCCGTTCTATAACGTTCCAACGTTCTGCGTTGGAGTACTTTCTTGCTGCAAGCGCGCGACCGCCCAAGCGCTGCGCGTCCTCTTCTCCTCCAGAATCTGGTCTGCACTCTTCGTCGAACCAATCGTTCACATCATTTGCACCGACTGAATTTTGACAAATTAATCGTATGTCTCTGCTCGATTTCGATTATCTATCATATATATGATGAATATTGAAATGCATTAAAAACAAACTGAGCTAACCATTTAATTTTGAAATTTTCGAATGTAAGTCCAACTAATCCAGCGCTGTACGCGCAATTTTGAGAGTGGACTCAGGAGCATCGACGGAAGCAAGAGAACTAAATACACACTCTGAAAAGTTGAGGAGCCAGGCGCAGGTTACCATTAGCCACCAAAGCTGTCCACTCTCATCGATGAAACAGAAGTCGTCGTTCAGAACATCCGACACTGAACATAAGCCAAGTTGTAGGTACTTTCTTGTTACGTAGATGGATTCTGCATGGAAGAAGATAACATCGTCAGCAAAACCTCACTAGCCAGGGGGTCATATTGAAAGTGCAAACGAATTACTGGAAAGAAAACGGTTTATTGTGCAGTCAACACATCCGCTTTGGATCCTTACGTTTGGGTCAGGGATGCCACTACCCACAGCATGTCAAGGTTGGTCTCCTTCGCGTAACAACTCGTCCTTACTACCCCAATCCTCTCTTATGTTACGGTTGTGTCTGTTTTGGTCATCCTCGTGTCCAACTGTCCTGTTGTCCCATCCGAACAAGTTGCTTAAATTGCTCCAATGTAACACGAGTTGGCAGATGACGAAGAATGTAGAGAAGCTACTAATGCATCAACCTGGCGGGGATATCATCCAGGCCTAACAACCGACAGTGTCCAGTTTTCAAAAGGGAAATGGAAGTGATCCGGGTTGAAAGTAGACCACAATTTGTCTTTTTCCAGGAAGCATACGCAAACGAGTAGAGGCAGAATAGGGAAGTTATGCCGCAGCTGCAGCCCAGTGCAGAGTACCGACAACAAGAAAATAGAAGAACTGATAGCAAAATGAAGGAGAAGGATACTCAGATTTCCTAGCTCTCTGAGGATATGGAAAAAAGAAGCGGATGAGAGAATAGCAATGATGATGTCTCACATCCAGAAAGCAGATGTGGTTTTCAGAGCCGTTGAAATTCCAATCGAAGCAACCAAGCCAGCCAATCTCTAATCGAATGTGAAGGCAATTCCACCAACATCGTAAACAAAACAGATTTGCATTCCCCCAAATCCAATTCCATAAGCATTCTGGTCAGCTTAATCACTATCTACTGAAGCGACTCACCAACATCGTTCAGTAAAGCAGCTTTTAGTGAATCGCAAGTATCCGGACCCTCTCTGCTTCATCTCTAGAAATAGATCACCTGTGATAACGGAAACTAAAAGCAACGAGAACGTGAAGAAGAAAAGCAAGGACAAAACTGAAGTTCCAACAACTCGCAGAGTCCACCGCCAAAAAGAACAGTCGAGAAAAAAAAACAAACCTGGATCAGGAAATGGACAAGCCCAACGGCACGAGGACAGTGAGATCGAAGAAACTCCCTCTAATAAACAATTTTTCGACAAATCAAACTCCCCTTGCAATCGACATCCGAACGGCATTTCACCTTTTCGACAAAACCGAAACAAACCACGATATCAACTCGACTTGAAGGGCGGGAAAGTGTAGAAATTCTTCCACTTCCCCACACGAGAGCGCAGCAGGCTGGAAGAAGATCCATCCGGGGACGTCATACACCCCAACCTGCTGATGGAGAATCCTCTGCGGTCGATTATGAAGAAACTGAACGAACAAAACATCCCTGCCCTCCCACCGAAGCACCATTCCATTTCACACAACACACAAAAGAACGGTCCCGGAACAAGCAAGAACAACAGCTATATCCTCGCCAGTAGTTTACCATCCCTCTGACGACGAACAATATTCGCGATATCTTTAGCGCTAGTGGCGCTGTAGTTTTCTAGTAACCGGTTTGGGGAAGAAGAGAAGAAAGAAGCTCTCCCACTTCCCATCGGGGAAGGGTCTGATCAGGGGAAGAGAACGGTACCAACAGACATATTCGGTTCTCCGCAATTCTCCTCCCGACTTTCCACCAGTGAAGTCCGTTACCAACAAGAAAGTAGCGAAGAGCAACAACTACCTCGGGTGGACGCATGTTCAACATATTGAACAGCTTCCTCACTAATCGATCCTTCCGCGTAAGCGTAAATGGAGTTTTCTCTCGGCAAAATGTAACTAGAAAACGGTAAGTTCCCCAGGGCTCCGTAGTTGTCGGTAACTCTGTTTCTGGTAGCAATGCAACCAATTCTTCTGCAAAATCCTGCATATGGTAAAATCTGTATTGTTATACGCAGACGACATACTACTTTTTGGTTCTGAAAGAAAAAGGAACAACCTTTGTATGGTGACCTTCAAAGAGCAGATTAAAGCTGTCTATAAATGTAAGCAACAAAGGCGTTGGTTTTTCAAATCTCCGCAGAGAAATCAAAATCTTCTACGCCAGCCCTAATGCTCGTCGCGGAACTTAAGAGTAATACATGTCTCCAAATCCAGGTGGCAATACCGAAAACAAAGGCAACGTTCCGGAAAACCATTGGCGCTAACACTGATCGGACGTTGACCTTCAAAACATCACTGTAAACTGGGACCAAAACCAACTAGAATCACGGATGCGCATACAAGAAAATGATATTAGCGGCTAAACTTCCCTCAAGGCCACAGAGAGATTGGTTCTACTACGCATCGGATCAGCTACAATTATCATCACGCCTCCTTTACGGAATCATCTTTAATCAGCAGAGCAAAGAACTGAAGTTATACAACTTCTTGCACCTGTGTACAACGAACATTGTATGGTCTGACTCGCATCTGAAAGCGCGTATATTACGAGCCCGATCCCAGCCATAATGGCTGAAGCTTTCGCTACTGCTTTCGACCTATTAGCCCTTTCGTTGCTGTGCTCGCGCTGCTATTCGGAAGCATTAGGAAAAGGATCGCCGAAACGTCCGATCTACTGGTCGTGAGACGAGCCTCTGCCCGACTCTTCTGGAGGTGGCTGGCGCAAATCCCAAAATAGCAATGCTATATCACGTCTCTAGCAACCGAAACATGAAAGCTTGATCCAAAGCCCTGCATTATATGGGATGTGAAGCAACAAGTTAAAGCAGGAGACTCCTCGGTAGCAGTACGCCCCCATCGTACAAGATCTTTCTAAAAATCGCTTCCGCAATGCCTGTAGCTGTGTATACAGACGGGTCTAAAGCAGATCATTCCGTTAGCTGGAGTTTTCAACGATCAAATACAAAACTTCAATAAGTCTTCCATTGCATTGCACTCGGCAGAAGCTTCTTCGGCAATCAAATCCGCCATCAGCAACTGTAAAACAACGCAACAATTCCGTCATACTCTCTGACTCGCTGCTAGCCGCCTTCTAGCCATTCAAGCTACAGGGAAATCAAAAGCACCCATGGATTCAAGAGATTGAAAAATGCTGCGACGAGATCGTCCGGTTGATTCAACTCCATATGCTGGATCCCTGGCCAGGCGTTGAATACACGGAAATGAAGAAGGTAATCGATCTGCCAATGAGGCACGTAGCAGATCACCACTCGACATTCCAACTCCAGGACATGCATGGTATCTAAATGGATCAAACAATAACACACTCGTTTTGAATGGGACCATCGATGGACAAATATGAGGGACGTCAAGCTGAGACCAGATTAAACAATACCAACCGTCAAACGGTTTGACCAGGCAAACTCCGCTGATTAACGAGCGCTTACGACTCAGCTCAGCAATGTCACGACCAGGGGTAGAACAGTTCACATTTCAAAAAATGTTCCGAAAATTCCCAACTCCATATGTCTATTAGCATCATTTTGATAATTTGAGAGTCCACCAAAAGTCCTGCCAAGCAATTCGGTAATTGGAGGGCCATTTAAGGGGTGGCGCGAGAGTCAATTTTTTATTTATATGGAAATTTGTATGGAAAACTTAAGAATTTATTAAAAACTCTCTACAACTTCTTAAATCGTGATTAAATTTTAAAAACTCAAATCCTCTATTTTTTGGAATTTATTTGATTAGCTCCAGCAGTGAGGTAACTCATTTAATTTTGATTTATATTTCCACTACTACGTTGAGGCTTACTCAGCACCATTTTGTAGCCATTTATCTGCAGTATTCACACTCGGGTCAATAGAACTGTTCAATCCACTTTCCATAACTAATGTGTTATCAGGAGGTCTCATTTATATAGATTCCAAAAGGGAAAGGTTGGGGATGTTTAGTTTAATTCATCACGATTTGACAGCTGTGTGGGGAGACTTGAATAAATTTTAAGTTTTTCCCATACAAATTTCATATAAACATAAAATTGACTTCGCGCTACCCTAAATGGCCACCCGAATTGCCACAAAATTTTGCCATAGGACTCCTATATTATCAAAATGATGCTGGCATAGACATACATGGGAGTTGGAATTTTTTCAAACTTTTGAAATTTGAACGGTGCCCTAGGCCACACAATAACGCCTAACGCATGAATTTTTTGGTTAAAAATCCACCTCCACCAGTCAATGTGAATGCTGTGGAACAGTTTTGGATGTCCGCCATATCATCGTACAAAATGCAGAAAATATGAAGATGCACGGACAAAACATGGAATCGACCAGTCCAATCTTGCGGGGCTATACTACTGGAACGATGCCGACAGTGAGAAGCGAATATTGGAGTTTCTACATGAGACGAACCTGTTTCAACATTTATGAATAAAGTATGGGGAAACAAATAAATGGTGCTGGAAAAAAGAAAAAATAAAAAGTGGATACCCAAACAATTAATGAAAAAGTGAACAAAAGACTGAAAAGTGCTACCTTGAGTGATAAAGGAAAAGGACGAAATAATTCAGTGAATCTTAAAAAGAAACAACGTGAAGAAGAAATCGAGTAATAGTGTAACTAAAAATAGCGTTCAGGAGAAATACAACGAGAAAGCAGCCTATGGAGAAACAAGCGGAACCAATGATGCAACCTTTAACAGATGGTTAAATAATACCATACACCATATACACGTATATAATTTAGTTTTTATGATAATGGTGTTTGACACTAATTCACTGTAATAGTGTAAAGTGTCTTAAATAAAATAAAAAAAAAAAGAAAAAAACATCTTTTGATTCATTTCCTCTTTTCTCTTGAGATGAACCTGAGAGGCAAACTAAATCGGATTTCTCCTCATTCTTTTCGCGAAAATTTGTGGTGAAACAATTTCAATAGAATTGTGTTTTGACGGGAAAAATAAAAAAACGCTACCAAGCACAGAAAACATGGATGTGTTGTAAGTAAAAAAATATAGGTATACTTTTATCGTCTTGAGTTTTTCGCTTGTTTTTCATCGCTTTTGATTCTTTTTTTTTGTCTCGTTCCAGAGAGCGAGAGTAAAAAAATGGCGCTTAAAGGCTTTAGGTTTATGTGTTACACTGATGTACGTTAAGGTTGATCTGTCATGTTTTTCATGTAAGTAATTCTATCTGAATTTATGCGAATACTTTTGCTCATCAGTGTATAAGCCAGGCATTAGACTAAAAACTATGCCCCATCCCAAGACGTCAAGGACCCATGGAGTGTACATTGAATCTTCTCTTAGCAAAGTCACTCTGCAACTTGATTCGGTCAAATCATCTTTTCCCCTGAATGTGAAACAGTTTGGTATGGCTGTCCCTGCTTTCTTCCTTTTCGTAGATTCAAAGCTCTTCGTTGATCATATTATTTATTACTAAATAATCTGATTGCCGGGGAGTTCTGAATTTTCTCCCAAATCGTCAAGCCTGCACGGTGAGCCTGGCCACAAGTTTTGATACTTGTAGCCATCATTTATGATACCGCTTCACCAAATATTAATTACAGAACAAGAAAAATGATCGGGAATAAGAAACTTCAACATTTCAGAAATGCTTTTCACATACTGGCTGTGCATGTGCTAAGACAGGACAAGACAACACAAGACAATGGATATCATCGAAGCGTTTTGCAGTTAAGGAAAATCATGCTTAAGCACTTGAATCGCTTTGGCCGTAATGTAGCGTATATGCTCCTTAAATGTTAGTTTCGAGATCTAACAGAACACCAAGATCTTTAATGAGTGCTTTCTCGTTTGATTGGAGTGGAGGAAATACAGTAGTTGACTGACGTTATTGACGTTTTCTGGCAAAAGAAATCAGGGAGCATTTGCTTGCATTCAAGCTCATTCTTGTTCAGGCAGCACCAATTGACAAAATTATTCTAAATCTTTCTGAAGAAAACAGCATCTTCGTGAGCATGACACTACACAGAGTTTGAAGTCATCAGCATAGGAGAGTTTGAAACATTTTCCAGGATCTGGTTGACATCACCAGGTATAATAAAAACATAAAGCGTCTTAAATGACTCCTTCAGGAATGTCACCTGATGTTGATGACAAATGGGTCGGGCGTAGTGGATCCTAATTTGATTGGACACCGGGATCTATTGTGTAAATATGAACTAAACTAATTTAATGATTGGATTAGAGAATCCTAGATGTTCCAATTCTTGCTATCAATATTTGATGATTTATCTTATCGAACGCAGCAGAAAAAGTCAGTGTAAATCGTGTCGACTTGCTTACGGTTTTCTTTAACGCTTTGATGATGAAGGACGTGTAAACAATAAGATTAGTTGACGCTGGCCTTTTTCGGAAAGAATCCGTGCTGAGCCTCAGATACGTAGTCCAAGCATTTCAAGAACAATTAGTGTAGCTTAGATATATCAGAAATCAATAGAACAGAAATTAGCTCGGAATAGCTTAGATATAGCACACATAAAGCAGAGATTCCCCAGTTGAAATGTCCTGTTTGTCACCTTTTTTATAGACCAGAAACACAAACGCCTTTTTCCACAAACAAGGTAAACAACCGGAAGATAGAGAAAGGTTGAATAATAATGACAGTGGCTGTGAAAGAGGGAGGGCCTGAAGGGGCCCTCCTTAGCCGTGCGGTAAGACGCGCGGCTACAAAGCAAGACCATGCTGAGGGTGGCTGGGTTCGATTCCCGGTGCCGGTCTAGGCTTTCACTTGAAATTGTCTTGACTTCATGCAAAAAGCATCATCGTTTTAGCCCTTGTGATATACGGAATGCAAAAATGGTAACTCTGGTTTAGAAACCCTGCAGTTTATAACCGTGGCGCATCAATTTGCGAGGCGGCTCTGTCCTATGTGGGATGTACGCCAGAATAAGAAGAAGAAGAAGGCCGAAAAGAGGCCTCGCCAGTATTTCTTCAGTACTAGAGCTGGCATTCCGTCAGACCAGGATTGGAAGCTCCTTTCAAGCGGGAACACGCAGATTCAACCGCAGTTCGTGAAACTAAGGGATGTAAAATACAGCAGAGGAACGTAAAGGTAAAAAAAATCTGTAGTAGCGTGGATAACATGATGTGGATCCAGTAGTTCGTCTGTGCATACAGAGGAAAATTGTTCCCTGAAGAGATTTGTTATTGCCAGCGAGAGCCAAGCTTCCTCGCTATCTTAACACTATGGCGGCTGTGGAAAACCAGTTTCTTTTCTTCAATTCATCGACGTATGACCAAAACTTCTTAGGCTGGTGTTTCAGATTTCGTTAATGGTACGACGAATATGTGTAGAGGAACAGTTGGTTGTTCAATCGTTTGTATCTACCACTAACATAAATATAGTTCTGCTCAGGTATGTGGAGGCGATAGTTCGAATGTTTTCTAAGAGCCAACCTTTTGCAGATTTTAAACGTTTCTAGAGTGATATTCGACCAAGGTGAATGTATGTGTGTTTTGGGTAGCAGTACCTGGAGTATAATTATCAACTTGCATAAATCATACAATTGATGTATACACTTCAACTGCTGTGGTTTCTTGAGTATATCCAGTGGGCGCCAGTCTAATGCTTGTTTACAGATTTCGTTTCCGTCCTACGTAAACTGTGGCAACCCAGCATCACTTTCAATCTGAATTCTGTTGCTATCAGCCTCTGGTGGCAACAACGATGGAGCTCATTGTTTGAGATCCAGGTGAGGCACCCAGGCCGAATTATACCGAGCATCTGTTGATAATCATATGCAGCCGTAGAATGTTCTCCACTGATACACCCATGTTTCGCCAGCGTATAGCAGCACAGATTTCACGTTAGAATTGAAAATCTGGATTTTGATGTTCTCACTTATCAGCCTGTTTTCCATATATTTCTTAAACTCGCCAAGGCAGCCCTTGCATTCTTGATCCGTGAGTCTAATACCATTTGGCTACCAATATATTGGAAGCTTTCAACATTCTCCACTGATTGCTCGGCTTCTGTGAAACTGGAGAAGGTTGCCGTATTTATATTCAACCATTGGGTTTTCTTGACGTTGATGACTAAACCTGCCGAGAGGAGCACTGTGCAAGGTGAAGGTCGTTGAGCTTACTCTGCATATCAGAGCGCCGCACAGGCGAAACCGGACAAACCTCAAAAAAATCAGAAGGGTTATGTACAAGACACAACCGCCAACGTAACTACGTAAGGCAGTTTTGTTCATTGAGGATTAGATGCCATCATGCATGAATATTTTTAGAAAATTTTTGATTACTTATGTCACATGATTTCGAAAAAAACTAGCGTATCTTAAGATATGAAAATGGTTGGATACGACAATTGTTTAAAATTTACCATGAAAACCAAATTTATTCCTCAGTGGTAATGATGCCTTTCTTGGATCAGAATTGCTCACATTTGGGTTTTGAAGCATTTGATGAAATATTTCAAAGAAAGAAGCCCTAGGGAGCAACCTCTTTTCCGTTTGTAACATTTATTCAGAAACATTCCAATTATAGGCATAACTTGCTGTGCATCACTAGAAATTATAAAATGTCAATCATGTACCAAAACCCAATTAATTAGTAGTAAACATTGCGGACGGGAAAAGAGGTGTGTGTTATTACAATCTAACTCCCACCGTCTGTCATGTCACCAGTGTTGGTAAAATCTCAAAATCTCAAATCTCACGGGGATGAAAACCATGCGTGAGTCAAACCCATCAGAATCATGGCCCAGAGATTTGCTCGATTCGAATCGCAATTTGCATCATTGCGATATTTACGCGTTCTTCATTGTTAAGCATTGATTTAACTGTTTTCGTCTATGACAAAGCTAATAATTGCATATAAACAAAAACATACGCCTCGATTGCGTTTTGACGCTTTTTGAAACGAAATCATTTTTCGGTGAGGGAAGCGATGCGATTCTGAGAAACCTGCGATGTTTCTACAGAATCGCAGGCAGGTATCTGGACCAATCCTACCACTACGTTAATAGCCAACATCTTTGAGTTTCCCATTGTTCGATTGAAATTGGGCTCACACGACAATTCTATTTTGTAAACAAACCATTATTTCGAACTGATTTTTTCCAAATGGACGTAAATATTTTTTACCATTTTTCGAGAACTTGTGGAAAGTATGAATGCGAGGTGTGTTTGAACAAGAATATTGATGCCTTAATAAATTTTCATATTTCGATCGACACCAACACTTTATTCGCCAAATATCACGATGTTTGAAACATATTTTCAATGGAAGGTTTTGATGACTAATTACGCCTTCGTGTTAAATTAATCGATGATTTGGATGCTGGCATCAAAAACATGGCGCTTCGCAGACCCCTGATCGCAGGGAGTTACTCGTGCATGAAACCTCGATGATTCAGATTTGAGTATGATTCTACCAACACTGAGTGTCAATATGGATAAAATATTCAAAACTTAATTATTATTGCAAGACTTTTGAATCAAGGAGAATTGGACAAAATATTATTAGGCTGATATAAATATTTTTT
>NC_085139.1:179105370-179123221 GCF_024139115.2 Armigeres subalbatus | reverse complement strand
TTAGCAACATGCACCGAACGGAAGTACACCGATTCAATATGTCCCCCCTTCGGATTGTTTTGCTGAAAAAAAAAAACAATTTAAGGGGCAACAAAAAAAAATTTCCGGTGAATTTTGAGAACTTTCAAAACTTTTTTTTAAGAAATCCGAGGAGTTTATTTTTTATTTTTATTTTTTCCATTTTAATATTTATTTTTTACTAGCAGACCCGACGAACTTTGTTTCGCCTAAAATTGATTTATTCTCTGATTAGTTCTCGAGTTATGCAGAAATCTTTGGTTCATTTGTATGGGAGCCCCCCTTTCCAGAAGGGGGAAGCGTTGCAAACAATCACAGAAACATATCTTTCCTCCCAAACCCTCAACAAACCAGGTTTGGTTCCATTTGCTTGATCTCGAGTTATGATGAAATTGGTGTTCCATTTGTATAGGAACCAGGTTTCAAAGAGGAGAGGGGTCTCAGAACAATCTTAAGAACCTTCCCCTGACCCCAAAAAGCCTCTGCATTCAAATTTTAACGCCGCTCGATTCAGTAGAAGAAGAAGAAGATTACCCCCTCCCCCTTGACTTTGCGGAGACCAGTAGACTTTGACCTTGCGTAGACCATAATTTTTAATAAATATGTGTAACGGCCTTATTAGTTTTCAGTTTGCAAAAAATGCTCAACATTTTTCCAAAGTCGTTTTTTAATATAAACATGTTTGTGCAATTACATTGCGATGATTGCATTACTAGCAAGGGCATTGATAACAATTGATCGTCTCATGCCTGCACAAACATGCCCCTATCTGCATCACTTTTTATACACCATGCACTACATTACGCATTTTTGTTACATGTTTTGTTTCGACCGCGGTCACTGGTCCGGCTCCATTGTTCTATTCTTTTTTTGCGAAACACCGCACAAAAAGCAGAGTCCAAAAGCCAACCGCATTGAACGGCGACGGCCGAAACGAGACTCTTGCGGACGAGAAAAAAGAGTGCAGCCAAAATGACCCGATACCCTATTTTAACGTTCATAACCCAAAGTTTCAATATAATTGACAAATTGGTAGAGAATTTCCGAGTCAATTGATATATAAATCTTAAAAATCCATCGGAAGAAAAAGACGCTATTAAAGTTCAACATCTTACATGATTTCGTGACGGTCTCGAATTTGGAAATTTTCATTTGTCACCCTGTATCCGAGTCTTCCCCTTAGACGTAGTTTACGTCAAAAATCGTTTGTTTGACGAAACTCGTATTTTTTTAAATTTCACACATATATTAAATGGACTGTATCCAAAATTTGATGATTGTAGTTTGTAAATTAAATTTTTGGTGACTTGTTAAAATTAATGCTGTAAAGCATCTCCCGAACAAATTTGTATGGAAAACGAAAATTTGACTAAAGATTTTTTGGGAACGATACGCAACGATCTGGTATCATGTATTGAAACCTGTTTTTGGTCTACTTTCCGGTGGTGAGCGTGGTAATTTGCTCATAGCTGCTCCAAAGTGTTACCGACTGAACGGAAACAATTTGGAATCATGGTAGGCAACTCATAAAATAGGAGATAGGGATGTCTGAATGGATTGATTTGGTACTGCACGGTAGGAGAAATTTCTTTGGCTAGTTATCAAGTTAAATACACCACATTATACAAGGAAAAAAAACAGATAGGAAAATATTAGATAATTTATAGCACATGTAAAGTAGTAACCCCTTATGGTTAAAAATCTCTTTATACGACACTGTTTATCAAATATGTAGCCTACCTATCCCCCTAAAAGTCTAAAGTCTTTAACGTTAAGGAGGTGGGTACCCTGATATTAGTTCCGGAGAACACCGTGAGAGAAGAGAGATGGAGAGAAAGAGAGAACTGGTAGAAGATTCGGGAGGTACGGACAATCGGGGACAGAGTCTTGAGAAAGCGACGAGGACAGAAGTGTCGAAAAACCAGACGAAAATTAACAGAGTGTATCTGACCGCGTGTGCAAATTTTGAAGTTCCCGGATACCATCGGTCCTGTAAAAGTATCCGGAATCCTTGAAAGCGCCGTGAAGTCACGCTCCGGTGTGTGGACCGAAACCAGCACAAGGGAAAGACCTTAGGAGCCGTGTGGCCGCGAGCGACAATCCATTTAGGACGTCTAGGTGAGGAGTAACCGGCGGAAGCTCATCGCTGGTGGCCAATGAGCAACGCTATTGTTGGGCCAAACGCAACGGTTGACGGTATCCCTCGTTTTGGCGATGAGAACGATAGTGAGGTCAGGTGCCCCCGCTTGCTATCGTTCAAACTCCTATGGGTTACCTTCCCGTCGGCGAGAGATCGAGACGTCAGTAACAAACGTTACCAGAGCAAGGATCATCTGGTCCGGAAAAAGCTTATTGGCTGGAGAAGTCGAACGAAGCCCAAGGAAATCGACCAGCCGAAGCCCTAGTGAGTTTTGAGGAACGAAGGCACGAACCACCTCTCCTCCCGATCGAAACAGGTCGATTGGACCATTAGAAAGCACCCGAAGACAACTGACCTGTTGAGGGAATCGCCCGAAGCGCCGTGTGCGCGAGCTAGCAGCATGAAACCTGGCAAGTAGCACAAATCAAAATCTCTCTCTTTCTCGCATGGGCCCCAACGGTACCACCACCCGGTCGCAACGAATCCCCCTTCTACCAATGTATATTGAAGTAAAATAAATATGTTCAAGGCTATTTAATTGTGCGCTATAACATATTCTTTTCTTGGAAGAAATTCTTATTTATCCTATCAGCGGGTCTGTTCTATCTTGTATCGTCCATTAATTTTGATTGCGTTCAGTTAGGTGAAGGTAAGTGACTCTCCTGTAGCAAGCAGACGCCGACCCTGAGAGAAGGTGGTAGCCGTGGGGCTAGCCGAATTTACAATTGGCGATCAACCAAAAAATATTCTGATAATAGAACATTTTTCTTCTTGCTCCGGGAGACTCACGATTCATTCTTCTATTCATCGTGAATGTTTCATAGTCCTACGATGGATACAGTCATCCAAAGATACGGTATAGGCTCCGTTTGAACCAATTATAGAATAATCAATTATACACACTGCTCACAAGATTTTGCTCAATTTTTCCATAGTTGTACTCTATTTCCTATTGAATATTACTGATTGGAATAAGAATAATTAAATTAAAAAACAAATGAATTTGAAATTAGAATTAAGCGAATTGAATTTGAAATTATAATTAAGTGAATTGAATTGAAAAGTGAATTTGAATTTATATTAGGATTAATAAAAAGCATTCAATTAAAAAAATGGCATATAGTAACCAACATTCGATTGTAGAGGAACTAAAACAACGGTTCTTTGATATTAGAGTAGATCACTTAAACGTGGATGAATTGGATTTTGAACTAGAGGTGAGAAAGATTGTTTTGAAAATGATGAAGCGATGTCAAGAAAAGGAGAGCTCTTAGGAGATTTTGAAATCTGAGAAAACTCTTGAGAACCTGGTTAAAGTTTTGAAGCAGGAATCCTTTGGAGGAACTCCAAGCATGTAGGAATAAATTTATTGAATTGGAAGATACTATCAAGGTATCAAGCAAAACAGTACCGCCCAGGTGCCAGTCAAGATGGTTACATCTGGGAAATCGATTGATCCTTCTGGAGGAACAACTGACACTTGAAGGTAAGAATGAAGTTGCTAAAATGCAGGAAATAGTTTCGTCTCAATTGAATAGGTTCTTCTATGCAAAGCGATCCTTCAATGCAGAAGAAAATGAATTAGCAGGGATTGAAGGGTTGTTTGGGAGAAGAGGATAATCCAGTAGATCAAGGAGTAGTAACATCGGTGCCCTCGACCAGAGTGCCGCCACTTAGACCATTGGCAGGTAACGACTCACTGACAACTGAGGATAAGGACATTGTGGAATCTTTAGCTGGGTTGGGGTTACTCAAAGGTGATTTCAAGGAAATGGAAACCGCGGACGTGAAAGAAGCCTTGTTATCTTGGGAGCCTGGAATTTAGTAGCTACGGAAATTGAAAAAATTGACTAGAACACTTTCAAACACAATGGTGTCAGATGGAACCACACAAGGAGGCTGTCACAGGCAACTCAAGTGTGTACCGGAACTGTACCAAAGTATACTCTACCAGCGATAAGTTAGCACAGGTGAGAACTGTTCTCAGGGAGCGGTATTCCTAGAAGCGAGGCCAACAATGGCGTCCGTAAGCCTCCCGCATAGCCAAACTTTCAGCCGGGATCTTGTTGATACTTTCGGGCGCACCGACAGGATTTCGGGCTACACAGTTGCAACAGGGAGCGCTTCCGTATTCCCAGGGGTCTCAACATCTAGTATAATTCCTCGTGTAACGACTTCCGTGTATTCAAATCCGTATTTAGGTGTCACCGGCGTCACAGATACCTAGTAGTTCATCAACCAGTTATTTAGGTGGCGCTACTCATTGGTCACAACAGGAAGACAGACTTAACCAAAGATTTGGGGTGTCAAATGTCGACCCGTTGAGATTTCCGGTTTCTTCATTAGCGAACCATAATCTACCAAGAGTGTCTGCACAGGACAACACGATGTATTCGAGTAATGGGATTATTTACAATCCCCTGCCTCAACCTCTTCCACCTTGGACAGGTCAGGCACAATCTGTCTATCCGACGCAGTATCCTGCGGCTACCGGCTTGTCCAGCAATCAATATAGTAATAAATCATTACCTGTGTCGAAATGGAAGCTGGACAAATATGCTGGGACGGATCAAGGTTTAAAATTAAATGAATTTTTGGTTTTGGTATCACAGTTGGCCCTATCTGAGAGGACATCGGAAGCTGAGTTGTTTGACTCAGCATTTCATTTGTTCACCAGGCCCGCTCTTAATTGGTACATGACCATGCGTTCTTCGGGACGTCTGGCGAATTGGCCACATTTGGTTGCAGAGCTTCGGAAAACTTTCGCCCATCCCGAACTGGACTCTTTGGTCCGCACTAGGATTTATCAAAGACGCCAGCAGAGAAATGAAACATTCCAAGATTATTATTACGACATGGAAAGTATGTTTCGATCCATGATCGGCGGCGTACCATGAATAGCAATGAGAAACTTGATATTCTAAAAAGAAACATGAGGGCGGACTACAAAAAGACGCTTTTATGGAAGCCCATCATGAGTCTGCCAGAATTGCTGGAAGCAGGTCATATGATCGATGCTTCACATTTTTCATTGTTCGCCAAAGTGTTCGGCAACGAAAAAACCACTAATGCTGTTTCGGAAATCAGAAGTAACCAGGGGAATCAAAAGGGTACAGTAGTCGACCGCTGGGGAAACCAAGCCAACAATCCATGGCGAATCGGAATAAACCAAAGGAAAGCTATTCTACAAAGAAGGAAAACACAGAGACTAAGAAAGTTAATATACCACCAAAAACAGGCCAAATGGGTGAAGTAGATCCCAAAGAGGGACCTTCTAAACCCACAAGGACTTTGGAGTCGCTCATTGAGGCTCACAGACCTCCCCGTAGTTATGAGTGCCTGTACTGTCGACAGACGAATCATGCACTCGAACAGTGCAGGAATTACAGAGGTTCTCTGTGTCTGGTTTGCAGGGTTCAAAGGGTTTGAGACCCATAACTGCCCATTTTGTCAAAAAAACGGTTTGCAGACGGTCAGAAAACGCCGACCGTCGAGCCCAACCGCGTAAATCCAGTTCCAACAGGAGTAACCCTTGCCGAATTTTGGGAACCAGTTCGGGAAGACCTATACGAAAGTGATGAGTCCCAAGTTCTTGTTATTGCTATTAAGGACACTAATGACAACCGACCTTACGCAAAAATAAAAATGTATGGCCGACCTTGCAAAGGCTTACTAGACTCTGGAAGTCAGCTAACACTTATTAGCGAATCCGTTTTCCGCAAATTGAATGCGCAGAAACTCAGGCCCTTACAGCAACCCACTATAGTACGATCTGCGAACGGCACGGAGCTAGAAGTTCTAGGTCAGTTGCCAATCCCGTTCAATTTTGCAGGCCGCATCAAAATAATACTCACCATTGTTGTTAGGACTTTATCGGTTGAATGCATTTTAGGCATGAACTTTTGGCAGAAATTTCGAATCTGGCCAACAGTAAAAGATCTGTGCGATCGTAGAAGAGACTAGCTCTAACACTGTGGAACCAAATCAGGATCAGTTTAGTAACGCGGAGATGGCTCAGTTAGAGGAAATAAAGAAACTTTTCCTGTGCGCCTGTCCAGATAGTTTAACGCTAACACCTTTGATTGAACATCAGATAGAGATAGCCGGTGAATGGAGAGATAAACCTCCGGTACGCCAATATCCTTATGCTCTGTCACCGAAAGTGCAACAAAAAGTGGCGGATGAATTAAACCGTATGTTGTCGATTGGTATAATTGAGCGAGCACATTCCGATTGGTGTTCGAATGTGGTACCAGTAATTAAACCCACAGGAAAGGTTCGTCTCTGTCTAGACGCACGTAAAATAAACGAAAGAACGGTACGTGATGCCTATCCCTTGCCCCACCCAGGAAGGATTCTAGGCCAATTGCCCAGGGCTAAGTACTTGAGCACAATAGACTTGTCCGAAGCGTTTCTCCAAATCCCTTTGGGGAAAAGCTCAAGAAAGTATACGGCATTTAGCATCCAGGGCAAGGGAATGTTCCAATTCACCAGGCTGCCATTCGGACTAATGAACAGTCCGGCTACCCTTTCTCGGCTGATGGACAGAGTACTGGGGCATGGTGAATTGGAACCGAACGTCTTCGTATACCTCGACGATATTGTCATTGTATCGGAGACGTTCGAGCATCACGTACAGCTACTTCGGGAAGTAGCGAAGCGTCTAGCAGAGGCGAATCTTTCCATCAACATAGAAAATCTAAGTTCGGCGTTAATGAATTGCCGTTCCTGGGATACCTGTTGTCCACCGAGGGCCTTCGGCCCAACCCGGACAAAATTCGACCAGTAGTGGATTATGATCGGCCTACTACGGTCACCAAACTACGACGGTTCCTGGGAATGGCAAATTATTATCGCCGTTTTATAGAAGATTTTAGTGGCATTACATCCCCACTGACAGATTTGCTTAAAACCAAGTCAAAAGTGTTGAGTTGGAATGAAATGGCGGAGGATGCTTTCAATCTTATAAAGAGAAGTTAATCTCCTCTCCGGTGCTTGCTTGCCCAGACTTTTCGCAGGAATTTACGTTGCAAACAGACGCCAGTGACGTGGCTGTAGCGGGCATACTTACTCAGATTCAGCAAGGGTTCGAAAGGGTTATTGCCTTCTTCTCGCACAAGCTAACAACGCCACAACGCAATTATCATGCGTGCGAGAAAGAAGCGCCAGCCGTTTTATTATCGATTGAGGCCTTCCATGGGTACATAGAGGGCTCTCACTTTACAGTCATTACCGACTCGGCCGCTCTGACACACATTATGTCAGCCAAATGGAAAACGTCGTCTCGCTGTAGCCGATGGTGTCTAGAGCTGCAACATTATGACATGACCGTTCGACATCGTCGCGGGAAGGATAATGTTGTAGCTGATGCCCTTTCGCGTAGTGTGGCTATCGTCACCGTAGACACAAGCGTCGACGCCATAATCAAATCACCTCCCGAAAACATAATCAAATCACCTTCTAAAGATCTGGCTCAGTTTTCATATGAAGAGCTAATAGAGAAAGTCTCCAACCAGCCTGACGAGTATGTAGATTATAGAATTCGCGAGGGGGAACTTTATAAGTTCGTCGCTAACCCTAGTGAACCACATGACGATCGTTTTGATTGGAAAATTATTCCTAGTCCTACACAACGTAGCGATATAATAAATGAGAACCACGATAACTCCATGCACCAAGGGGTTGATAGGACACTCGGTCGTATCCGCTTGAGATATTTCTGGCCACGAATGGTCTTGGATGTCCGCGAGTATGTAGGGCGATGCACAACCTGTAAGGAAACAAAAGCACCTAATATTGCCCTGGCACCTCCAATGGGTGAGCAAAAGAATCACTTCCCATCCTTGGCAGATTATCGCGCTAGATTTTATAGGACCCTTACCCCGAAGCCGTAGCCAAAATCAGTACATATTATCCATTGTTGACCTATTCAGCAAATGGATAATGCTAATTCCATTTCGCAAAATAGACAGTAATAATCTGTGTAAGTCCTTGCGCGACCACTGGTTCTACCGTAATTCGGTACCAGAGGTTCTCATAACGGACAATGCTTCGTGTTTCTTGTCTCGAGAGTTTCGATCACTTTGCACACGGTTCGATATCCGGCATTGGCTTAATTCCAAATACCACTCACAGGCCAACCCTGTTGAGAGGGTGAATAGAACAGTCAATGCCGCTATACGAACCTATGTGAAAAGCGATCAGAAACTCTGGGACACCAAATTGTCTGAAGTGGAGGCCGTACTCAACTCATCAGAACACTCGGCCACGGATTTAACTCCTTACTTCGTGACCCACGGGCATGAGATGTTTTTGAAAGGTTCCGACCACCATTTCGGGGATGACGATCCTCAATTATCCCTTGCTGAGCGAGGAAAACGACAAGCAGAAATGTTTGGCGAAATCACTAACGTTGTCCACGATAAACTGAAGAAAGCTCATCAAGACAGCCAGAAACGCTACGATCTCCGTCACAGAGCTTATGGGAAATCCTTACAAGTCGGTCAAATCGTATATCGACGCAACATGAAGCAATCAAGCGCATTGGAAAACTATAATGCTAAATACGGCCCACAATACCTGCCGGCAAAAATAGCCCAAAAGATAGGATCATCGTCATACGAAATCACTGACTTAGATGGAAAATCCTTAGGCGTGTGGCCTGCGGTACACCCTTTCAAACCTGCTTAGAATCTATCATCACTTTGTCTATCGGTAAACTCGTTCGGGGTCATAGACCTTATGGTAGGATCGAACCCAGCCCATCGCAAGTTTCTAGCGAGGTCATTGACCCTAGAGGCAAAATATTCAACTAGTTGCCATTCATGTGAGAAATCCTTGAAAGTCGGTGATAATCTAGTCCTTCCTCAATCCGTCCTCCAAATCGTAGACTTTTGCTAGAATATCATAATTAGTTTAAGAAAGAATTAGCCAAAAGTCCAATTCGAAATACTTGGATAGTTTACTGCTTGACTTTAGCGAAGGCAATGCTATAGTTGGTAGTTTGTTTTGATTCGCATATTCGTTTCATTCATCGTATTGGAAACCGTGCGTTCACCGCAAAAAGCGATAGCTAGTGGTAGAGCTCCCAACCTTTAGGTAAAAAAAGGGGGAAAATCGAGGGACCCGTCGTTTTGAGAATAACGACTTTTGTCACAGATTTGAATGAAGATGAAAATTTCTCTTTCAACGTGAAAAAGAAATGCTTCCATACGTGACAATAAGTGGAGAAGGCATCTGAAATTAGCCTCCCCAATAGTATTAGAAGAGTGTTATTATCTTCTAATTCAAATTATCTACGGAGACGCGGACTGTCTCCTAGAATCATTAGGATAAAAGATAGCTGGTTGTGAATGAAAAGAGGAATAAATTAGGAATGATTGTGTTTTCATCGGGTACCCATATGTGTGAGAGTGTGAATGAGTATAAGGTATATGAGTCTAGGGTAATAATAAGAACTTCAGAATAAAATTAATAAGTAAAACAGAACAAATTTGAAATGAATGAAACAGGAATGCAATAATGTATACACAGCAACCTAATCAGTAATTTCAGTGGAACTAGGTGCCAAAAATAAATAAGCGCTGCAATTAACAGCTAGTGACTATAATTGAAAAAAAAAAAAAACAAACCTAGAAAGGAAGATCCGGAGGAGTGCCTAATTAATGGATGCTTATTCATGGAGTCTTTGATGCAGGAAATGATGAATCCAAAAAAACAATTACCAATTTGTTATTACTGGCTTGGTAATTTTTTTTCTTGGGAGGAGGGATGATTGTTACCGACTGAACGGAACAATTTGGAATCATGGTAGGCAACTCATAAAATAGGAGATAGGATGTCTGAATGGATTGATTTGGTACTGCACGGTAGGAGAAATTTCTTTGGCTAGTTATCAAGTTAAATACACCACATTATACAAGGAAAAACAGATAGGAAAATATTAGATAATTTATAGCACATGTAAAGTAGTAACCCTTATGGTTAAAAATCTCTTTATACGACACTGTTTATCAAATATGTAGCCTACCTATCCCCCTAAAAGTCTAAAAGTCTTTAACGTTAAGGAGGTGGTACCCCTGATATTAGTTCCGGAGAACACCGTGAGAGAAGAGAGATGGAGAGAAAGAGAGAACTGGTAGAAGATTCGGAGGTACGGACAATCGGGGACAGAGTCTTGAGAAAGCGACGAGGACAGAAGTGTCGAAAAACCAGACGAAAATTAACAGAGTGTATCTGACCGCGTGTGCAAATTTTGAAGTTCCCGGATACCATCGGTCCTGTAAAAGTATCCGGAATCCTTGAAAGCGCCGTGAAGTCACGCTCCGTGTGTGGACCGAAACCAGCACAAGGGAAAGACCTTAGGAGCCGTGTGTCCACGACCGACAATCCATTTAGGACGTCTAGGTGAGGAGTAACCGGCGAGCTCATCGCTGGTGGCCAATGAGCCACGCTATCGTTGGGCCACACGCAACGGTTGACGGTAGCCCTTGTTTTGGCGGTGAGAACGATAGTGAGGCCCGGCGGGTTCGCCCCCGCTTGCTACCGTTCAAAATCCTATGGGTTACCTTCCCGTCAGCGAGCGATTGGGACGTCGGTAACCAACGTTACCAGAGCAAGGATCATCTGGTCCGGAAAAGCTTATTGGCTGGAGAAGTCGAACGAAGCCCAAGGAAATCGACCAGCCGAAGCCCTAGTGAGTTTTGAGGAACGAAGGCACGAACCACCTCTCCCTCCCGATCGAAACAGGTCGATTGGACCATTAGAAGCACCCGAAGACAACTGACCTGTTGAGGAATCGCCCGAGCGCCGTGTGCGCGAGCTAGCAGCATGAAACCTGCAAGTAGCACAAATCAAAATCTCTCTTTCTCGCATGGGCCCCAACGGTACCACCACCCGGTCGCAACGAATCCCCCTTCTACCAATGTATGTTGAAGATAAATAAATATGTTTAAGGCTATTTGATTGTGCGTCATACTATTTTCTTTTCTTGAAGACATCCTTGTTTATCCTATCAGCGGGTCTGTTCTATCTTGTATCGTCCACTTTGATTGCGTTCAGTTAGGTGAAGGTAAGTGACTCTCCTGTAGCAAGCAGACGCCGACCCTGAGAGGGTGTAGCCGTGGGCTAGCTGAATTTACAAAAGCTGGAAATTGACTGCTCTAATGTTAGAATGAGGACCCTAGAATGAGTACTCGAGTAACATAGTATATGTTGGATAACAATTCTAACCTCGAAATGAATTTAACGTCCCAAAATTACTCTTTGGTGAAAGATTCGAGCAACGTATTAGGTTTTGTCCGACATTTGTATGGGGGCCCGCCACTGTGCGCAGTTGAGCGAGGAGTTCAACGTCATTGGCCATCTCATGTTTTCCTCAGATTTGACCTTCTTGGAATGCTACGTAGTTCCTGCTTCATAATGACCCCAGGTTTTTTCCGATGGGTCTTAGTCCCGGTGCTTTGGTGGGTGGAGGAGGTAGGAGTTAATGCTCCATTTCCAATGTATTGAAATATCTAATTTTAATTATTTACTATTGATAATTTGCTAACAGTTTTGAAATCGGTTTCGGTAAATTAATAAATCTCATAAGTTGATCGCAAGCATAGATGTCAAATCATTGCAACAACAGGTTTAGTTTTAATCTTTGGTTTGACCAATATATCGAAACGAGCAGAAAAAGCCACGACTTATGAAATATCAATCGTAATGTTTTCATCGGTAGTGGTCCCGCCAGTAATCTACTCGTATCGGTCGAGCTGGTTTTGCAGTCCTGCATAAAAAATTTAGTATCGCTGGCGTCTAAAGAGATATTCTTCTTCATACCAACTAGAACTTGGCCTGCTTTTCAACTTAGTAGTCTATTAGCAGGGCCCTTCTTAGCCGTGCGGTAAGACGCGCAGCTACAAAGCAAGACCATTCTGAGGGTGGCTGGGTTCGATTCCCACATCGATTCGACAATTTTCGGATTGGAAATTGTTTCGACTTCCTTGGGAATGAAAGTATCATCGTGTTAGTCTCAGTTTGTGAAATTGTTTGCTGCATAAAATGTAATTACAGTGGGAACGTTTGAACGATTATTTGGTGGGAAAGACCCGTCGTCAGCAACAGCAGCACTCAAGCGAAATGTTCTTGCAAGACTCAGATCTTCGTTTGACGAGTTTTCTGCAAAGTGCAAAGCTGCCCCGGATAGTTTTGCAACTCTGTCTGGGGAAAATTTTCAGCGGTTGACAACCCTTTCGGAATCATAATCGATAGTACTGAAAAGGACAGTATGGGATTCTAGCGCCGTTGATATTCACAGTTTTAACTATGAGATTTTCCATTATTAGCCTCCGAGGAAACGACTGGCCTCATAACGGATGCAGGACTGTTACAACAGTCGCGAATTTCGCGATTTTCAAGATTTTCGAGATTTTTTCAAATGTTGTTGCGAAATCGCGGATTTCTATTAGGGGAACTGTACCGGTTTTGGCCATGTTCCTAATTTGGCCAATTTTGCGAATAACTCCAAAAACAAAGCAATTCACGAGGGTTTAGTAGTTCCAACAAGAAATATATCTCTCACGCTTCTACGCTGCTTTTAACTGATCGACTATTTTGGATAAATGTGTATTTTTCAGGGTTGGCCAAATTAGGCACTAAGGTGGCCAAAACCGGTGCACTTCCCTATTGTACTTTTTAAAAATGTAATTTTCTAGTTTTTGAAGTTGATTGTGTTTAGAACTTAGTCTTCGTTTCCAATATTTTTTACGATGGTTACTATAAATGTAGCTAAAATCACGATTTCTTATTACGTTTTGGAGAACGACTCTTTTGTTCTCCAAGGGTGTCATCATTCGGATCAAATGCATTGATCATTGTAAATAGTCGCTAATCATTCTAACTCAGTCGCTATTCAGTCGTTTTCCCGGTTAAAAACGTTTCTGTTTCTTAAAAGATGTGTGCCTACAGAAACAGATGTAACCCAAATGGCCTTACGGGCATCCAAAGATCGATCTTGGGAGTAAGTTTCCACAAAACAAGGCTTTTGGGCATTCCTTCGTTTCCCCACTTCAGTAAGGTCAGCTGTAAGGTCGAAATTCGCCGTGCCAGCGACAACAAGTAACCACGATTTTATCGTTCGGTCACTGCAGGCAATGCTCCATTTACGCTTCCGTACCAAAAACGACAGAATCACATTCGCCAAGGGATAGGATCGCATCGCAATTGTCGCTTCGCGTGTGTTTTGGGGAACCTTTAGACCATGATCAGTTTTATCCAAACAGTCTCAGAAGGCACTTCTGATCGGAAGTTTCATGGCCAAAGGAAATATCAAGTTCTCAAATTTTAAAGTATTAGTATTAAGTTGTAAAATGTTATTATTAAGTTCAATTTAAAGCTATGTCCATTTAGAATCCGGAATCATTTATTGTATTGCAGCGGCACGGAAAGTGACCGCTGCAAGAATTCTTTTACAGCGGTTTGTCTATCTAGGCACCCACTTGCTGTGGTAAAAATTTCACGAAGTTTCGTGCAGCGTGTCAAAAAATATTCCAGATGGAAGCCGAAAGGAGAGAAAAAAGTCTGCACACCCACGTTGATAATCCTACTCATCGACGATGGAACCTACGTCAAAATGGATTTCGGATAGCTTCCTAGCCAAAAATTCTACATGGTGACGGCACGAGGAGTAAATCCTGCGAAGTTGAGGTTTGCTTTTTGGACAAACTTGCAAAAAAACGAATGATTTTGGCAAGGGATATGCAACTGTGGGGCAAAGACCTAAGTGATTGTGACGAATAAGACGATGGACTCGAAGCTGTACAAGGAGGAATGTCTCAAAAACCGCGGTCGACCTTCCATAAAGCCCATAAAGGTCCCGTGAAGTTTTGGTCAGATTTGGCGAGTTGCCACTACAGCCGGGAAGTCATCCAGTGGTACCGCGATAATAACGAAGATTTCATCGATAAAAACATAAATCCACGCAACTGCCCACAGCTCCGGCCCATCGAGACATGTTGGGCAGTAATGAAGCGGAAGCTTAAGAAAAATGGAAAAAGTGGAAAAACAGCTCGGGACGCGACTCAGATGACCAAATGTGGAACAAATGTGCCAAGGAAGTTGACTCCGGAGGTGTGCAAGTTTTGATGAGAGGAACAAAGAAGAAGATGCAATTTTCACTAGGAACAAGAAGAAATTATTTGTATCAATATTTTTTCCTTAAAGAACAGTGAATTACCCTTGTTTTGATGTATTAACCTTATTTTACGTCAATCCGTTACCGAGATACAGATGATTTTATTATTCCGGATACTAAATGGATATAGCTTTAAGTAAATTTTGCCTCTCCAAGATTTTGTAAAATAATGGTAAAGAACATAATAATATGATAACGCACAAGAATGTATGTTTCATTAACCAAATTGTGATGTATCCGTCACTCAACGCGATCTGAACAATCTACTTACAACAAATCGCATCGATATCAGTTCGAGTGTGTAAAACCATAATGGAATCCTTCTAACCAAATGGTATCCTTCTAATGGATACACAGCTAGGTGTTTCAATCTGCGCAATTTATGGACGAGAAGAAGGTGGGGGTGAAGAATTAATTTTCGGTGCAAAACATAACCAAACCGGCTGGCTCTCCCATACTAAAGTCCAAGATGGCTGAATCGTGAATTTGGCAGATTGGAACACCTACCCGGGCAGAAGCCATGAACAGAAAGACGAAACATGACATGGACTTGATTGATATAAGAGATAAAAGAACAAGCAACAATATCAAAAATTTGCACCAAAATATCTTTTAAATATCAAGTAATGCTATGGATAATAACAAACTAATGGCTCATGATATTGATTACTTATTACAAATAGCATAACTTTATCTTCTGATGATATTTTAGTGTAAAATTTTGATATTATCGTTTGATCTTTTATCTCTTATATCAATCATGTCCATATCTCATTTTGCTATCTTATCAACATTTGATATTATTGAGCTATTTCCGTCTACTCGGGTAGTGGTGTATTCATCTTGCTTCTAACTTTGGTTCCACCATTAGTTCGGAGTTGCAAACAGTTTCATCACACTAGATACAAACCCTAAATTAACTGTGAAGAAGTTTGTAGTTGCCTAGGCTATTAGGAATACAAGGACCGCTTTATTTTAAACCATGAAATTAGTCCTGCTTTACCATTTAATACATCATTGCAACAGTAACGTAGAAAACCAAAGTTCAAGTTACTTTTTTAACTCCGGGCGTAGTTTTATTTTTAAATGAGTTTCTATGTACTAAGGCCATTATTTTTGTTTGTCGCGGTTTTTGTCTTGCAGTCGCGAATTTCAATTTGTTAGTCGCGAATTTCGCCGGTATGGAATTTGCTCAGTGGTAACCGCGACAGGGACTCCAGTGGTTCTCGCTGTCGAGGGCGTTGCATCCGCTCTCCTGAACAAAACGACACGTGGCATGAAAATGCAGCTTCAGTTAGCAATCAAATAGCAAAAAAACGACGTTATGAAATAAGCAGATGGCACCATCATAGATGTGTTCTGTCAACATGACTTAAATAGAAATATATGTAATATTGCTCGAGGAGGACTTGCAAGCACTCGGAGTATTCGAGAGACGGGTGCTTAGGACCATCTTTGGCGGTGTGCAAGAAGACGGTGTGTGGCGGCGAAGAATGAACCATGAGCTCGCCCAACTCTACGGCGAACCCAGTATCCAGAAGGTAGGTAAAGCCGGAAGGGTACGATGGGCAGGACATGTTGCAAGAATGCCGGACACTAACCCTGCAAAGATGGTGTTCGCTTCCGATCCGGCAGGTACGAGACGGCGTGGAGCGCAGTGAGCGAGATGGGCAGACCAGGCAGATTGTGGCGTCAAATTGTTGATTCAGTGTTATCTGTTTAGATGTTAACTAAATAAATGAAAATGAATGTAATATATGAGTTACATTGATAGATTCTTTCAAAAATATTTCTTACCAGAAGTATGGGACCTTGGTTGCAGACACATCGTTTTGAGCGCGAAGTCAAGCCTCGTGCCAAGCCAGTTCAAGCGGTTCAAGGGAGGGTAAATACGAAGATTTTGAGAAGAAAAAAATATCAATGTACTGACACACAAATTAAAATTACAAATAATATCAATTACATACAGATACGTTGTCGTACATCACCTTTGCGTACACCCCAATTGGGCTGCACCTTTGAGTTTTTTGGCAAACTTTTAGTTTCTGTATAATGCCAACCTGGGCCCTGTAGCATAATCAGACTAATAATATTAGCTACAAGTTACAAGTTACAGGTCAAAAATTACAAGTACTTGTAATTTGCGTCGCATAATAATATTTTGCCAACTATTAATATTACTACTTGTATTATTGGTAAGGTTGAAATTACAAGTCCGTCAGGTTAATTTACCTGTCAAAATTCATCCGACAGTTCACTGTCAATGCGGAGGTAAACGATTTGTTTACGTTTGTTTGCAAATTTGTGGATAGAATATATGTTTTGACTGCGATAGCTATGCACCGAACACGAATTATTATCTCTGTAAATTTATTGATTCCGCGGTTAAAGCCGGCTTCGTGGTGTTGGCAGTTTTAACCAAGCCAATGTAATGCACACTGGAGTCGTTTTTACGTGGTCTTTGGGATTGACTTAAGTTTTAATTAGGGCGATTTGTAAGTTACGCGTACGTATCCTCCATGATAAATCAAATCCTGATAGACTTGGTTGTTGTTTATTTTTAAAACGGGTTTAATTTACGTGTATTGTGCAAGGTATTGTGAGACTTATGCAAGTTTGGATTTTGCTTCTAATTCGATTATGAAATTTGAACGATTTCTTTTTTAGTTCAAAATACTAACTGATGAGAATATCGCAATAATCTACTCAGAATTTAGGTAGTTTTTACGTTTTTCCTTTCTTTCCCATGATTGTTGTCAAAAATGTTGCATGGTCTTAAACGAAATTGTTTAGTACAATAATACAAATTCCAGTAAATTAATATATTCTCAATTTTGAGATAAATAAAGTCAACTTTGGGTAAACTAAACTCAGCTTTGGTAATATGTTTTAAGTGGATTAAGTTAAACTAATAAGTGTTAGGAAACTCATTTTACTCAAATTGGGGTATTGGTACGAAGTACGGAGTTGACCTAAAACAACACACTTTTGAGTAGTTTTGGGTTTCTGTGTACTGCATAATTGCTAATAATCTTTAGCGCTCCACCATTTGAATACTTGATGTCAGCACTTAAAGTACTTCTACTATATTCAAAGTCATTTGAAAATTTTCATAACTCTCAGTGTTATGCACTGTCATGTCATGTCATTATATGGTAATTTCAATCAACTAGAATAATAGTTTCTTTCTTTGTTAAGTCGTTAAAAACAATTAAACGATGCATAATTACTTTGCACAGCTAAAATAATAAAATAAAAGCTACTTGTAAATTAAATTACCGCACCATTCATACTTGTAAAAGAAACTACAAGCCATCGCTAATAATTTCTACTTGTATTTTCTTTATGCAACAGTTACTTGTAAATTCCACTAATATTATTAGTGCGGTTTACTTGTAATATTAGTCTTGTAAATTCATACTTGTAGATTCATTATGCAACAGAAAAATACAAGTTACAAGCTACTCTACTAATATTATTAGTAAAATTTCGATTATGCTACAGGCCGCTGGAAT